>NW_028155695.1:0-134000 GCF_963454915.1 Gymnoscopelus microlampas | reverse complement strand
CCATGCTAAAACTTTATAACAAGATTCCAAATAAATTAAAAGATTCTGGTAATGCTCCATGTTGCTATCCAGAACTGAACACCTTTATTCCCAATGTATTGAATATCTTCAATAAAAATTCAGTCCAATGAGAGACAACTTTTCTCGCTCGTATTTCGTTTATAAGTTTTGTCCTCTGTTAACTACTTAAGCCCTACATACTTACCGTCATACCGTATGACGAATAGTGAAACTAGCAATTCTACAAGCTCACAACAATCTGCTATTTTTGCTGCAAGGGAAAGTGCAACATTGTATCATATTGGTCCCTGAATCTGAACAAAGCAAACGCACTACTGGTTTGAAAACACACTTAATGCATTACTTTTGAGCGTCCTGTGTATCACAAAAACCTTAACGTTATCGGTCTCTCCACTCTCGCCACTTCTAACATTATCTGTCGTTCCATTGTCATGTCCTCCTCTCATCCAGGGCTATGAGTGGCTGCAGTGTGGAGGTGTTTAAGAGGATGGGCACGCTGTACTCTGAAATGAGCGTCCACGAGGCAAGCGCTCTCTGGACTACTTCATCGACCTGCTGCACAAAGACCAGCTGGATGAGACCATTCAAGTGGAGCCACTCACCAAGGCCATCAAATACTACCAGGTAACAACAATACAGGACCTCTAGGCTGCCATCTAGCATTTAAAACATGCACACACTTGTGTGTGTGTGTGTGTGTGTGTGTGTGTGTGTGTGTGTGTGTGTGTGTGTGTGTGTGTGTGTGTGTGTGTGTTTGTGTCTCTCTCCATGAAAAAACTGTGCATGTGCCCGGTCTGCATTAATACGCATTCAACATATTCATGCTTGTTACTTGTCTGTAAGTAACTCACTACTGTTGTGTCCTCCAACATCTGTACAGCATCCACCTGGCGGAGCACACAGAGGACTGCACCGTGCAGCTGGCTGACCACATCAAGGTATTTCAACGCCTTGTGATTTTATTTTGTCTTTATTTATTTTTTGTTGGTGTTTGCTGGGTTACATGTCGCCTTTCCGATGTTAACGAACCCTATACCTAACCCTAACCGCACGCGGAAGCCACTAGTCGGAGTGGCGAGATGTCAGAATGGAAGGCGGTTACCGTTTGCTGCTGTCTGCTGCACCTTTAATGCGGTCACACCCTTGCCCGTTAAAGCCGAAAGCAAGCTACGTACACTGCAACTGTAAAGACAAACGGATCTAACAAAATAAGACTAAGGAGGTTTATTTTGTAATTTGGTGATTTTTTTTTAATTCTGTTGTGATTTGGCACTATAGTCAAATTTAACAAATTGTCTCAAGACAGTTTACATATAGAGCAGAGACCCAACGTTTCCCCCCCTGAGAGAACATTTGGCAACAGTGGCAAGGAAAAAACTCTCCTTTTAACCACTTAAACCCTATACTTAGTTGACTGGATTCCCAAGAACTCTATTCTAGATCCACTCCTGTTTTCGCTCTACACTGAAATACATTGTCATCAAATGTTTGCCCCAGAATTGGGTTCATGTGGTTATTGGGAAGAAACCTTGGGCAGAACCAGGCTCTAGAGGGTGGGCGCCCCTGAGATACAGGGGAATGGAGAGAGAGAATAAGTGCCTGGTGTGCATGGATTCAAGTTCTCGCCACGACTGATTTCAGTCATTTGTATTCCATAGAAGCCAGCATGTCTTCTATGGCATCATGTTGCGCACCTATGCTCTCAATGCGCCTGCGACTGTTTCACAAATCACACATTACGACTTGGTCATACAAACCTTTTTCAGTCGTGAGATTGTATTTTGCTTTAATCCATGGGTGTGTCTCAGTTCATCCAGAGTGGCCTGGACTGTGTTGCAGTGGAGTCGGCTCGCCTGCGGGCCTTCCTGACCGCCGGTCAGGAGAGCTCCAGCCTCTGCATCCTGCCGAAGGACCTGGACACCTCCTGCTCCGACATCAGACAGTTCTGCAAGAAGATCCGTCGCCGCATGCCCGGAACGGACGTGATGGGAGCACCCGCCGCTGTCATGTTTGGACCACAGGTACACATACACCCATTCTACTGTCTGTACGGGTCAGTGATTCTCAAACCTTTGAATTTCAAGGACCCCCCCCCCCCCCTAATTTTTATGTGCACTAGGCCACAGACCCCCATTTGATGCAATTCATCTCTGGGGTCAATTCTTCATCTCTGGGAACCCCAATCTACCCTGTAAAATATTTTTTCAATTAAACAAAAAGCTACTTTTTGATATAATCTTTCACTGATATATTTTTCACAATGACCATTCCACATACAGGTAAATGTTGTTTGACAACTTCTCTTAGAGTGTTTGCCCCTGACAACCGGGAATGTATTTCTTTATGTACTTTTACAGTTAATAACAGGATTCCCACGGTCATGAATTTCCTGGATATATTTTGAAATGATAAAAACTGTCTGCCAGGCCTGGAAAATGTTTGGAATTCATCAAATGTTTTGGAAGATGTTTGGATATACATAGTTTTTGGCTATTGATTTTGTTCATAAAAAACATGTCTAACATTTCATGAAATATGTAACATGGTAAAATGCAGTGCTGCGTGAGAGCTGCCTATTATACAGAACATCACGTAACAAAAATAATACATCTACAAGCTAAGAACAAACGTTGTTAGCTTGTAGATCTGTTCTGTCATGTGACGCCTTTGCTCGAGGTCTGTCTTGGGGCATTGATGGAGTAAGAGCCACATTATTGCCACCATACGATTGATATAGGCCTGGAAATAGGGTGAAAAAGTGATGGAAAAGTTTTGAAAATGACCAGGTAAAAATGTGTGGGAACCCTGACCAGTGCTTTAAAATATTACTGTCTATCCCTGAGTTTCCCCTCCCATTTTTAGACGCTCCGCTCTGAGACTGCTCCGCTCTGAGACTGCTCCGCTCTGAGACGCTCTGCTCTGAGACGCTCCGCTCTGAGACTGCTCCGCTCTGAGACGCTCCGCTCTGAGACGCTCTGCTCCGCTCTGCTCTGAGACTGCTCTGCTCTGAGACGCTCTGCTCTGAGACGCTCCGCTCTGAGACGCTCCGCTCTGCTCTGAGACGCTCCGCTCTGCTCTGAGACGCTCCGCTCCGCTCTGAGACGCTCCGCTCCGCTCTGAGATGCGTCTCTCAGAGCTCTGAGACGCTCTGCTCCGCTCTGCTCCGCTCTGCTCCGCTCTGCTCTGAGACGCTCTGAGACGCTCCGCTCTGAGACGCTCCGCTCTGAGACGCTCTGCTCTGAGACGCTCTGAGACGCTCCGCTCTGAGATGCTCCGCTCTGCTCCGCTCCGCTCTGAGACGCTCTGCTCCGAGACGCTCCGCTCTGAGATGCTCCGCTCTGCTCCGCTCCGCTTTGAGACGCTCTGCTCCGCTCAGCTCTGAGACGCTCTGCTCTGAGACGCTCTGAGATGCTCCGCTCTGCTCCGCTCCGCTCTGAGACGCTCTGCTCCGCTCCGCTCTCAGACGCTCCGCTCTGCTCTGAGATGCTCCGCTCTGCTCTGAGACGCTCTGAGACGCTCCGCTCTGAGACGCTCTGCTCTGAGACGCTCTGCTCCGCTCCGCTCTGAGACGCTCTGCTCCGCTCCGCTCTGAGACGCTCTGCTCCGCTCCGCTCTGAGACGCTCTGAGACGCTCTGCTCCGAGACGCTCCGCTCTGAGACTGTTCCGCTCTGAGGCGCTCTGCTCCGCTCCGCTCTGAGACGCTCTGAGATGCTCCGCTCTGAGACGCTCTGCTCCGCTCCGCTCTCAGACGCTCCGCTCTGCTCTGAGATGCTCCGCTCCGCTCTGAGACGCTCTGCTCTGAGACGCTCTGCTCCGCTCCGCTCTGAGACGCTCTGCTCCGCTCCGCTCTGAGACGCTCCGCTCCGCTCTGCTCTGAGACGCTCTGCTCCGAGACGCTCCGCTCTGAGACTGTTCCGCTCTGAGGCGCTCTCCAAATACACACCCCACGCACGCTCCAAATACACACCCCACGCACGCTCCAAATACACACCCCACGCACGCTCCAAATACACACCCCACGCACGCTCCAAATACACACCCCACGCACGCTCCAAATACACACCTCACGCACGCTCCAAATACCCACCCCACGCACGCTCCAAATACCCACCCCACGCACGCTCCAAATACCCACCCCACGCACGCTCCAAATATCCACCCCACGCACGCTCCAAATACCCACCCCACGCACGCTCCAAATACCCACCCCACGCACGCTCCAAATACCCACCCCACGCACGCTCCAAATACCCACCCCACGCACGCTCCAAATACCCACCCCACGCACGCTCCAAATACCCACCCCACGCACGCTCCAAATACCCACCCCACGCACGCTCCAAATACCCACCCCACGCACGCTCCAAATACCCACCCCACGCACGCTCCAAATACCCACCCCACGCACGCTCCAAATACCCACCCCACGCACGCTCCAAATACCCACCCCTTGCACGCTCCAAATACCCACCCCACGCACTTCCAAATACCCACCCCACGCACGCTCCAAATACCCACCCCACGCACGCTCCAAATACCCACCCCACGCACGCTCCAAATACCCACCCCACGCACGCTCCAAATACCCACCCCACGCACGCTCCAAATACCCACCCCACGCACGCTCCAAATACCCACCCCACGCACGCTCCAAATACCCACCCCACGCACGCTCCAAATACCCACCCCACGCACGCTCCAAATACCCACCCCACGCACGCTCCAAATACCCACCCCACGCACGCTCCAAATACCCACCCCAGGCACGCTCCAAATACCCACCCCAGGCACGCTCCAAATACCCACCCCAGGCACGCTCCAAATACCCACCCCAGGCACGCTCCAAATACCCACCCCAGGCACGCTCCAAATACCCACCCCAGGCACGCTCCAAATACACACCCCACGCACGCTCCAAATACCCACCCCAGGCACGCTCCAAATACCCACCCCACGCACGCTCCAAATACCCACCCCACGCACGCTCCAAATACCCACCCCACGCACGCTCCAAATACCCACCCCACGCACGCTCCAAATACCCACCCCACGCACGCTCCAAATACCCACCCCACGCACGCTCCAAATACCCACCCCACGCACGCTCCAAATACCCACCCCACGCACGCTCCAAATACCCACCCCACGCACGCTCCAAATACCCACCCCACGCACGCTCCAAATACCCACCCCACGCACGCTCCAAATACCCACCCCAGGCACGCTCCAAATACCCACCCCAGGCACGCTCCAAATACCCACCCCAGGCACGCTCCAAATACCCACCCCACGCACGCTCCAAATACCCACCCCACGCACGCTCCAAATACCCACCCCAGGCACGCTCCAAATACCCACCCCACGCACGCTCCAAATACACACCCCACGCACGCTCCAAATACACACCCCACGCAAGCTCCAAATACCCACCCCACGCACGCTCCAAATACACACCCCACGCACGCTCCAAATACCCACCCCACGCACGCTCCAAATACCCACCCCACGCACGCTCCAAATACCCACCCCACGCACGCTCCAAATACCCACCCCACGCACGCTCCAAATACCCACCCCACGCACGCTCCAAATACCCACCCCACGCACGCTCCAAATACCCACCCCACGCACGCTCCAAATACCCACCCCACGCACGCTCCAAATACCCACCCCACGCACGCTCCAAATACCCACCCCACGCACGCTCCAAATACCCACCCCACGCACGCTCCAAATACACACCCCACGCACGCTCCAAATACACACTCCGCTCCGCTCTGAGACGCTCCGCTCCGCTCCGCTCTGAGATGCTCTGC
The DNA here is from genome assembly GCF_963454915.1 of Gymnoscopelus microlampas. Lineage (NCBI taxonomy): Eukaryota > Metazoa > Chordata > Actinopteri > Myctophiformes > Myctophidae > Gymnoscopelus > Gymnoscopelus microlampas. The sequence continues at coordinate 128,162 of NW_028155695.1, read as the reverse complement.
TCCGCTCTCTGAGACGCTCCGCTCTGATCCGCTCCGCTCTGAGACGCTCTGCTCCTCTCCGCTCTGAGATGCTCCGCTCCGCTCTGAGACGCTCTGCTCCGCTCCGCTCTGAGACGCTCTGCTCCGCTCCGCTCTGAGATGCTCCGCTCTGAGACATTCTGCTCCGCTCCGCTCTGAGATGCTCCGCTCTGCTCTGAGACGCTCCGCTCTGCTCTGAGACGCTCTGCTCCGCTGAGAGTGCTCCGCTCTGAGACGCTCCGCTCTGAAACGCTCTGCTCTGAGACGCTCTGCTCCGCTCCGCTCTGAGACGCTCTGAGATGCTCCGCTCTGCTCTGAGACGCTCTGCTCTGAGACGCTCCGCTCCGCTCTGCTCTGAGACGCTCTGCTCTGAGACGCTCCGCTCCGCTCTGCTCTGAGACGCTCTGCTCTGAGACGCTCCGCTCTGAGACGCTCTGCTCTGAGACGCTCTGCTCCGCTCCGCTCTGAGATGCTCCGCTCTGAGACGCTCTGCTCCGCTCCGCTCTGAGATGCTCCGCTCTGAGATGCTCCGCTCTGAGACGCTCTGCTCCGCTCCGCTCTGAGACGCTCTGCTCCGTTCTGCTCTGAGACGCTCTGCTCTGAGACGCTCTGCTCTGAGACGCTCCGCTCTGAGACGCTCTGCTCTGAGACGCTCTGCTCTGAGACGCTCTGCTCCGCTCCGCTCTGAGACGCTCCGCTCTGAGACGCTCTGCTCTGAGACGCTCCGCTCTGAGACACTCCGCTCTGAGACGCTCCGCTCTGAGACGCTCTGCTCTGAGGCGCTCTGCTCCGCTCCGCTCTGAGACGCTCTGCTCCGCTCTGAGACGCTCTGCTCTGAGACGCTCCGCTCTGAGACTGCTCCGCTCTGAGACGCTCTGCTCCGCTCCGCTCTGCTCCGCTCCGCTCTGAGAGTGCTCCGCTCTGAGACGCTCCGCTCTGAGACGCTCTGCTCCGCTCCGCTCTGCTCCGCTCCACTCTGAGACGCTCTGCTCCGCTCCGCTCTGAGAAGCTCTGAGATGCTCCGCTCCGCTCTGAGACGCTCTGCTCCGCTCTGAGACGCTCTGCTCTGAGACGCTCCGCTCCGCTCTGCTCTGAGACGCTCTGCTCTGAGACGCTCCGCTCCGCTCTGAGACGCTCCGCTCTGAGATGCTCCGCTCTGAGACGCTCTGCTCTGAGACGCTCTGCTCTGAGACGCTCTGCTCCGCTCCGCTCTGAGATGCTCCGCTCTGCTCTGAGACGATCTGCTCCGCTCCGCTCTGAGACACTCTGCTCCGCTCCGCTCTGAGATGCTCCGCTCTGAGACGCTCTGCTCCGCTCCGCTCTGAGATGCTCCGCTCTGAGACGCTCTGCTCCGCTCCGCTCCGCTCTGAGACGCTCTGCTCCGTTCTGCTCTGAGACGCTCTGCTCTGAGACGCTCTGCTCTGAGACGCTCCGCTCTGAGACGCTCTGCTCCGCTCCGCTCTGAGACGCTCTGCTCTGAGACGCTCTGCTCCGCTCTGCTCTGAGACGCTCTGCTCCGCTCCGCTCTGAAACGCTCCGCTCTGAGACGCTCCGCTCTGAGACTGCTCCGCTCTGAGACGCTCTGCTCTGCTCCGCTCTGAGACGTTCTGCTCTGAGACGCTCCGCTCTGAGACTGCTCCGCTCTGCTCCGCTCTGCTCCGCTCTGCTCTGAGACACTCTGCTCTGAGACGCTCTGCTCTGAGACGCTCCGCTCTGAGACGCTCCGCTCTGAGACGCTCTGCTCTGAGACGCTCTGCTCCGCTCCGCTCTGAGACGCTCCGCTCTGCTCCACTCCGCTCTGAGACTGCTCCGCTCTGAGACTGCTCTGCTCCGCTCTGAGACGCTCTGAGACGCTCCGCTCTGAGACGCTCTGCTCTGAGACGCTCTGAGACGCTCCGCTCTGAGACGCTCCGCTCTGCTCCGCTCTGAGACGCTCTGAGACGCTCCGCTCTGAGACGCTCTGCTCTGAGAAGCTCTGCTCCGCTCCGCTCTGAGACGCTCCGCTCTGCTCCGCTCCGCTCTGAGACGCTCTGCTCTGAGACGCTCCGCTCTGAGACGCTCTGAGATGCTCTGAGATGCTCCGCTCCGCTCTGAGACGCTCCGCTCTGAGACGCTCTGCTCCGCTCCGCTCTGAGACGCTCGAGACGCTCCGCTCTGAGACGCTCCGCTCTGAGACGCTCCGCTCTGAGACGCTCTGAGACTGCTCCGCTCTGAGACGCTCTGCTCTGAGACGCTCTGCTCTGAGACGCTTTTACGTTTGGTATTTTAAAGGAATAGTTTACCCCGAAAATAACTTTCCGTCGCATTCCTAAGCATTCCTAAACGGGAGTTGATGGGGATTTTAATCAATCCAATGACAATAAAATGTCTAAAGTGACACTTTGGTACCACTACCACAAAACTCAAGCCAAGCCATACTGGAAAGAAATGGATTTGAAAAGGTTGTATCCAGTTTAACTGAGCACTAGGCTTACGTGATCATAATTCTTGTTAATGGCATCAATGGACATTTAGTTTAAAAGTTTTACATTAATAAAAGTTTAAGAAGAGTAATGAATATCATATCATAAAATTAGGATAATCATTTCTGGATCCTAAAATTATTACGATATTTATCAATTCCGATTCCTTCATTTTCATGGGTACCTGGCAGTTTGGATATGGTTCCTAATTTCTATACCCAACCGTGACTGTGTGTCTTCCAGGCCATCGAGATGGAACTGAGGAAGATGGAGGTGGGCCAGGCTAACCGCCAGGTGTCCCTCCTCACCGCCTTCATGCCTGAGTCCTTCCTCCGCCATGGAGGAGACCACGACTGTATCCTGGTGCTGCTGCTCATTCCAAGGCTCATCTGCAAGGTGTGTGTGATCTGCAAAAAAACGAAAAAAATAGTCTGACCAATGCCACATGGGTTTGATCCTGATTTTGGAGAGTCCTAGACCACTAATGTTTGACCGATCTTTTGTAAAAAAAAAAGTATTTTAATGTATTTAACAACATAAGCCCTGTTCATACATTTTCAGAAATAGCCTATCTACAAGCTCACAATGTGTCGTGAGCTTGTAGATCGACTATTTTTGTTATTGTTTTGAAAACGTTTGTTAATGTTCACTTAAAATGACATGCCCAAATAGGGACACTCTGTTGAAAGTGGTAAAACATTGGGACACATCGGCAGCCAACCGATGTATCGCTCAGGCTCTGCTTACCACCTGTTCCCAACATGTCCGTGTGTCATTTCCCCTGCAGGCGGAGTTGACCCCCTGCAGGGAACCGCGATGAGGGGATCCCGTGGAGAGCAGCTCAGCTTCGCCTCAGGACTGGTCTACTCCCTGGGCCTGCTGCAGGCCACTCTGCACAAATATGAACCGTGAGTGACTATCGCACATGAGAGACTAAATTGGGAATGTTGTCATTGGAGAATACCCACCATGCTAAAACTTTATAACAAGATTCCAAATAAATTAAAAGATTCTGGTAATGCTCCATGTTGCTATCCAGAACTGAACACCTTTATTCCCAATGTATTGAATATCTTCAATAAAAATTCAGTCCAATGAGAGACAACTTTTCTCGCTCGTATTTCGTTTATAAGTTTTGTCCTCTGTTAACTACTTAAGCCCTACATACTTACCGTCATACCGTATGACGAATAGTGAAACTAGCAATTCTACAAGCTCACAACAATCTGCTATTTTTGCTGCAAGGGAAAGTGCAACATTGTATCATATTGGTCCCTGAATCTGAACAAAGCAAACGCACTACTGGTTTGAAAACACACTTAATGCATTACTTTTGAGCGTCCTGTGTATCACAAAAACCTTAACGTTATCGGTCTCTCCACTCTCGCCACTTCTAACATTATCTGTCGTTCCATTGTCATGTCCTCCTCTCATCCAGGGCTATGAGTGGCTGCAGTGTGGAGGTGTTTAAGAGGATGGGCACGCTGTACTCTGAAATGAGCGTCCACGAGGCAAGCGCTCTCTGGACTACTTCATCGACCTGCTGCACAAAGACCAGCTGGATGAGACCATTCAAGTGGAGCCACTCACCAAGGCCATCAAATACTACCAGGTAACAACAATACAGGACCTCTAGGCTGCCATATAGCATTTAAAACATGCACCCACTTGTGTGTGTGTGTGTGTGTGTGTGTGTGTGTGTGTCTCTCTCCATGAAAAAACTGTGCATGTGCCCGGTCTGCATTAATACGCATTCAACATATTCATGCTTGTTACTTGTCTGTAAGTAACTCACTACTGTTGTGTCCTCCAGCATCTGTACAGCATCCACCTGGCGGAGCACACAGAGGACTGCACCGTGCAGCTGGCTGACCACATCAAGGTATTTCAACGCCTTGTGATTTTATTTTGTCTTTATTTATTTTTTGTTGGTGTTTGCTGGGTTACATGTCGCCTTTCCGATGTTAACGAACCCTATACCTAACCCTAACCGCACGCGGAAGCCACTAGTCGGAGTGGCGAGATGTCAGAATGGAAGGCGGTTACCGTTTGCTGCTGTCTGCTGCACCTTTAATGCGGTCACACCCTTGCCCGTTAAAGCCGAAAGCAAGCTACGTACACTGCAACTGTAAAGACAAACGGATCTAACAAAATAAGACTAAGGAGGTTTATTTTGTAATTTGGTGATTTTTTTTAAATTCTGTTGTGATTTGGCACTATAGTCAAATTTAACAAATTGTCTCAAGACAGTTTACATATAGAGCAGAGACCCAACGTTTCCCCCCCTGAGAGAACATTGGCAACAGTGGCAAGGAAAAAACTCTCCTTTTAACCACTTAAACCCTATACTTAGTTGACTGGATTCCCAAGAACTCTATTCTAGATCCACTCCTGTTTTCGCTCTACACTGAAATACATTGTCATCAAATGTTTGCCCCAGAATTGGGTTCATGTGGTTATTGGGAAGAAACCTTGGGCAGAACCAGGCTCTAGAGGGTGGGCGCCCCTGAGATACAGGGGAATGGAGAGAGAGAATAAGTGCCTGGTGTGCATGGATTCAAGTTCTCGCCACGACTGATTTCAGTCATTTGTATTCCATAGAAGCCAGCATGTCTTCTATGGCATCATGTTGCTTACCTATGCTCTCAATGCGCCTGCGACTGTTTCACAAATCACACATTACGACTTGGTCATACAAACCTTTTTCAGTCGTGAGATTGTATTTTGCTTTAATCCATGGGTGTGTCTCAGTTCATCCAGAGTGGCCTGGACTGTGTTGCAGTGGAGTCGGCTCGCCTGCGGGCCTTCCTGACCGCCGGTCAGGAGAGCTCCAGCCTCTGCATCCTGCCGAAGGACCTGGACACCTCCTGCTCCGACATCAGACAGTTCTGCAAGAAGATCCGTCGCCGCATGCCCGGAACGGACGTGATGGGAGCACCCGCCGCTGTCATGTTTGGACCACAGGTACACATACACCCATTATACTGTCTGTACGGGTCAGTGATTCTCAAACCTTTGAATTTCAAGGACCCCCCCCCCCTAATTTTTATGTGCACTAGGCCACAGACCCCCATTTGATGCAATTCATCTCTGGGGTCAATTCTTCATCTCTGGGAACCCCAATCTACCCTGTAAAATATTTTTTCAATTAAACAAAAAGCTACCTTTTGATATAATCTTTCACTGATATATTTTTCACAATGACCATTCCACATACAGGTAAATGTTGTTTGACAACTTCTCTTAGAGTGTTTGCCCCTGACAACCGGGAATGTATTTCTTTATGTACTTTTACAGTTAATAACAGGATTCCCACGGTCATGAATTTCCTGGATATATTTTGAAATGAGAAAAACTGTCTGCCAGGCCTGGAAAATGTTTGGAATTCATCAAATGTTTTGGAAGATGTTTGGATATACATAGTTTTTGGCTATTGATTTTGTTCATAAAAAACATGTCTAACATTTCATGAAATATGTAACATGGTAAAATGCAGTGCTGCGTGAGAGCTGCCTATTATACAGAACATCACGTAACAAAAATAATACATCTACAAGCTAAGAACAAACGTTGTTAGCTTGTAGATCTGTTCTGTCATATGACGCCTTTGCTCGAGGTCTGTCTTGGGGCATTGATGGAGTAAGAGCCTCATTATTGCCACCATACGATTGATATAGGCCTGGAAATAGGGTGAAAAAGTGATGGAAAAGTTTTGAAAATGACCAGGTAAAAATGTGTGGGAACCCTGACCAGTGCTTTAAAATATTACTGTCTATCCCTGAGTTTCCCCTCCCATTTTTAGACGCTCCGCTCTGAGACGCTCCGCTCTGAGACTGCTCCGCTCTGAGACGCTCCGCTCTGAGACGCTCCGCTCTGAGACTGCTCCGCTCTGAGACGCTCCGCTCTGAGACGCTCTGCTCCGCTCCGCTCTGAGACTGCTCTGCTCTGAGACTGCTCTGCTCTGAGACGCTCTGCTCTGAGACGCTCCGCTCTGAGACGCTCCGCTCTGCTCTGAGACGCTCCGCTCTGCTCTGAGACGCTCCGCTCTGAGACGCTCCGCTCCGCTCTGAGATGCGTCTCAGAGCAGAGCGTCTCAGAGCGGAGCGTCTCAGAGCTCTGAGACGCTCTGCTCCGCTCTGCTCTGAGACGCTCTGAGACGCTCCGCTCTGAGACGCTCCGCTCTGAGACGCTCTGAGACGCTCTGCTCTGCTCCGCTCCGCTCCGCTCTGAGATGCTCCGCTCTGCTCCGCTCCGCTCTGAGACACTCTGCTCCGAGACGCTCCGCTCTGAGATGCTCCGCTCCGCTCTGAGACGCTCTGCTCCGCTCAGCTCTGAGACGCTCTGCTCTGAGACGCTCTGAGATGCTCCGCTCTGCTCCGCTCCGCTCTGAGACGCTCTGCTCCGCTCCGCTCTCAGACGCTCCGCTCTGCTCTGAGATGCTCCGCTCTGCTCTGAGACGCTCTGCTCCGCTCCGCTCTGAGACGCTCTGCTCTGAGACGCTCTGCTCCGCTCCGCTCTGAGACGCTCTGCTCCGCTCCGCTCTGAGACGCTCTGCTCCGCTCCGCTCTGAGACGCTCTGAGACGCTCTGCTCCGAGACGCTCCGCTCTGAGACTGTTCCGCTCTGAGGCGCTCTGCTCCGCTCCGCTCTGAGACGCTCTGAGATGCTCCGCTCTGAGACGCTCTGCTCCGCTCCGCTCTCAGACGCTCCGCTCTGCTCTGAGATGCTCCGCTCCGCTCTGAGACGCTCTGCTCTGAGACGCTCTGCTCCGCTCCGCCGTGAGACGCTCTGCTCCGCTCCGCTCTGAGACGCTCCGCTCCGCTCTGCTCTGAGACGCTCTGCTCCGAGACGCTCCGCTCTGAGACTGTTCCGCTCTGAGGCGCTCTCCAAATACACACCCCACGCACGCTCCAAATACACACCCCACGCACGCTCCAAATACACACACCAAGCACGCTCCAAATACACACCCCACGCACGCTCCAAATACACACCCCACGCACGCTCCAAATACACACCCCACGCACGCTCCAAATACACACCCCACGCACGCTCCAAATACACACCCCACGCACGCTCCAAATACCCACCCCACGCACGCTCCAAATACCCACCCCACGCACGCTCCAAATACACACCCCACGCACGCTCCAAATACACACCCCACGCACGCTCCAAATACACACCCCACGCACGCTCCAAATACCCACCCCACGCACGCTCCAAATACCCACCCCACGCACGCTCCAAATACCCACCCCACGCACGCTCCAAATACCCACCCCACGCACGCTCCAAATACCCACCCCACGCACGCTCCAAATACCCACCCCACGCACGCTCCAAATACCCACCCCACGCACGCTCCAAATACCCACCCCACGCACGCTCCAAATACCCACCCCACGCACGCTCCAAATACCCACCCCACGCACGCTCCAAATACCCACCCCACGCACGCTCCAAATACCCACCCCACGCACGCTCCAAATACCCACCCCACGCACGCTCCAAATACCCACCCCACGCACGCTCCAAATACCCACCCCACGCACGCTCCAAATACCCACCCCACGCACGCTCCAAATACCCACCCCACGCACGCTCCAAATACCCACCCCACGCACGCTCCAAATACCCACCCCACGCACGCTCCAAATACCCACCCCACGCACGCTCCAAATACCCACCCCACGCACGCTCCAAATACCCACCCCACGCAAGCTCCAAATACCCACCCCACGCACGCTCCAAATACCCACCCCACGCACGCTCCAAATACACACTCCGCTCCGCTCCGCTCTGAGACGCTCCGCTCCGCTCCGCTCCGCTCTCAGATGCTCTGCTCCGCTCTCTGAGACGCTCCGCTCTGCTCCGCTCCGCTCTGAGACGCTCTGCTCCGCTCCGCTCTGAGATGCTCCGCTCCGCTCTGAGACGCTCTGCTCCGCTCCGCTCTGAGACGCTCTGCTCCGCTCTGCTCCGCTCCGCTCTGAGATGCTCCGCTCTGAGACGTTCTGCTCCGCTCCGCTCTGAGATGCTCCGCTCTGCTCTGAGACGCTCTGCTCCGCTGAGAGTGCTCCGCTCTGAGACGCTCCGCTCTGAAACGCTCTGCTCTGAGACGCTCTGCTCCGCTCCGCTCTGAGACGCTCTGAGATGCTCCGCTCTGCTCTGAGACGCTCTGCTCTGAGACGCTCCGCTACGCTCTGCTCTGAGACGCTCCGCTCCGCTCTGCTCTGAGACGCTCTGCTCTGAGACGCTCCGCTCTGAGACGCTCTGCTCTGAGACGCTCCGCTCTGAGATGCTCCGCTCTGAGACGCTCTGCTCCGCTCCGCTCTGAGATGCTCCGCTCTGAGATGCTCCGCTCTGAGACGCTCTGCTCCGCTCCGCTCTGAGACGCTCTGCTCCGTTCTGCTCTGAGACGCTCTGCTCTGAGAAGCTCTGCTCTGAGACGCTCCGCTCTGAGACGCTCTGCTCTGAGACGCTCTGCTCTGAGACGCTCTGCTCCGCTCCGCTCTGAGACGCTCCGCTCTGAGACGCTCTGCTCTGAGACGCTCCGCTCTGAGACACTCCGCTCTGAGACGCTCCGCTCTGAGACGCTCTGCTCTGAGACGCTCTGCTCCGCTCCGCTCTGAGACGCTCTGCTCCGCTCTGTGACGCTCTGCTCTGAGACGCTCCGCTCTGAGACTGCTCCGCTCTGAGACGCTCTGCTCCGCTCCGCTCTGCTCCGCTCCGCTCTGAGAGTGCTCCGCTCTGAGACGCTCCGCTCTGAGACGCTCTGCTCCGCTCCGCTCTGCTCCGCTCCACTCTGAGACGCTCTGCTCCGCTCCGCTCTGAGAAGCTCTGAGATGCTCCGCTCTGCTCCGCTCCGCTCTGAGACGCTCTGCTCCGCTCTGAGACGCTCTGCTCTGAGACGCTCCGCTCCGCTCTGCTCTGAGACGCTCTACTCTGAGACGCTCCGCTCCGCTCTGAGACGCTCCGCTCTGAGATGCTCCGCTCCGCTCTGAGACGCTCTGCTCTGAGACGCTCTGCTCTGAGACGCTCTGCTCCGCTCCGCTCTGAGATGCTCCGCTCTGCTCTGAGACGATCTGCTCCGCTCCGCTCTGAGACACTCTGCTCCGCTCCGCTCTGAGATGCTCCGCTCTGAGACGCTCTGCTCCGCTCCGCTCTGAGATGCTCCGCTCTGAGACGCTCTGCTCCGCTCCGCTCCGCTCTGAGACGCTCTGCTCCGTTCTGCTCTGAGACGCTCTGCTCTGAGACGCTCTGCTCTGAGACGCTCCGCTCTGAGACGCTCTGCTCCGCTCCGCTCTGAGACGCTCTGCTCTGAGACGCTCTGCTCCGCTCTGCTCTGAGACGCTCTGCTCCGCTCCGCTCTGAAACGCTCCGCTCTGAGACGCTCCGCTCTGAGACTGCTCCGCTCTGAGACGCTCTGCTCTGCTCCGCTCTGAGACGTTCTGCTCTGAGACGCTCCGCTCTGAGACTGCTCCGCTCTGCTCCGCTCTGCTCTGCTCCGCTCTGCTCTGAGACACTCTGCTCTGAGACGCTCTGCTCTGAGACGCTCCGCTCTGAGACGCTCCGCTCTGAGACGCTCTGCTCTGAGACGCTCTGCTCCGCTCCGCTCTGAGACGCTCCGCTCTGCTCCGCTCCGCTCTGAGACTGCTCCGCTCTGAGACTGCTCTGCTCCGCTCTGAGACGCTCTGAGACGCTCCGCTCTGAGACGCTCTGCTCTGAGACGCTCTGAGACGCTCCGCTCTGAGACGCTCCGCTCTGCTCCGCTCTGAGACGCTCTGAGACGCTCCGCTCTGAGACGCTCTGCTCTGAGACGCTCTGCTCCGCTCCGCTCTGAGACGCTCCGCTCTGCTCCGCTCCGCTCCGCTCTGAGACGCTCTGCTCTGAGACGCTCCGCTCTGAGACGCTCTGAGATGCTCTGAGATGCTCCGCTCCGCTCTGAGACGCTCCGCTCTGAGACGCTCTGCTCCGCTCCGCTCTGAGACGCTCGAGACGCTCCGCTCTGAGACGCTCCGCTCTGAGACGCTCTGAGACTGCTCCGCTCTGAGACGCTCTGCTCTGAGACGCTCTGCTCTGAGACGCTTTTACGTTTGGTATTTTAAAGGAATAGTTTACCCCGAAAATAACTTTCCGTCGCATTCCTAAGCATTCCTAAACGGGAGTTGATGGGGATTTTAATCAATCCAATGACAATAAAATGTCTAAAGTGACACTTTGGTACCACTACCACAAAACTCAAGCCAAGCCATACTGGAAAGAAATGGATTTGAAAAGGTTGTATCCAGTTTAACTGAGCACTAGGCTTACGTGATCATAATTCTTGTTAATGGCATCAATGGAAATTTAGTTTAAAAGTTTTACATTAATAAAAGTTTAAGAAGAGTAATGAATATCATATCATAAAATTAGGATAATCATTTCTGGATCCTAAAATTATTACGATATTTATCAATTCCGATTCCTTCATTTTCATGGGTACCTGGCAGTTTGGATATGGTTCCTAATTTCTATACCCAACCGTGACTGTGTGTCTTCCAGGCCATCGAGATGGAACTGAGGAAGATGGAGGTGGGCCAGGCTAACCGCCAGGTGTCCCTCCTCACCGCCTTCATGCCTGAGTCCTTCCTCCGCCATGGAGGAGACCACGACTGTATCCTGGTGCTGCTGCTCATTCCAAGGCTCATCTGCAAGGTGTGTGTGATCTGCAAAAAAACGAAAAAAATAGTCTGACCAATGCCACATGGGTTTGATCCTGATTTTGGAGAGTCCTAGACCACTAATGTTTGACCGATCTTTTGTAAAAAAAAAAGTATTTTAATGTATTTAACAACATAAGCCCTGTTCATACATTTTCAGAAATAGCCTATCTACAAGCTCACAATGTGTCGTGAGCTTGTAGATCGACTATTTTTGTTATTGTTTTGAAAACGTTTGTTAATGTTCACTTAAAATGACATGCCCAAATAGGGACACTCTGTTGAAAGTGGTAAAACATTGGGACACATCGGCAGCCAACCGATGTATCGCTCAGGCTCTGCTTACCACCTGTTCCCAACATGTCCGTGTGTCATTTCCCCTGCAGGCGGAGTTGACCCCCTGCAGGGAACCGCGATGAGGGGATCCCGTGGAGAGCAGCTCAGCTTCGCCTCAGGACTGGTCTACTCCCTGGGCCTGCTGCAGGCCACTCTGCACAAATATGAACCGTGAGTGACTATCGCACATGAGAGACTAAATTGGGAATGTTGTCATTGGAGAATACCCACCATGCTAAAACTTTATAACAAGATTCCAAATAAATTAAAAGATTCTGGTAATGCTCCATGTTGCTATCCAGAACTGAACACCTTTATTCCCAATGTATTGAATATCTTCAATAAAAATTCAGTCCAATGAGAGACAACTTTTCTCGCTCGTATTTCGTTTATAAGTTTTGTCCTCTGTTAACTACTTAAGCCCTACATACTTACCGTCATACCGTATGACGAATAGTGAAACTAGCAATTCTACAAGCTCACAACAATCTGCTATTTTTGCTGCAAGGGAAAGTGCAACATTGTATCATATTGGTCCCTGAATCTGAACAAAGCAAACGCACTACTGGTTTGAAAACACACTTAATGCATTACTTTTGAGCGTCCTGTGTATCACAAAAACCTTAACGTTATCGGTCTCTCCACTCTCGCCACTTCTAACATTATCTGTCGTTCCATTGTCATGTCCTCCTCTCATCCAGGGCTTTGAGTGGCTGCAGTGTGGAGGTGTTTAAGAGGATGGGCACGCTGTACTCTGAAATGAGCGTCCACGAGGCAAGCGCTCTCTGGACTACTTCATCGACCTGCTGCACAAAGACCAGCTGGATGAGACCATTCAAGTGGAGCCACTCACCAAGGCCATCAAATACTACCAGGTAACAACAATACAGGACCTCTAGGCTGCCATCTAGCATTTAAAACATGCACACACTTGTGTGTGTGTGTGTGTGTGTGTGTGTGTGTGTCTCTCTCCATGAAAAAACTGTGCATGTGCCCGGTCTGCATTAATACGCATTCAACATATTCATGCTTGTTACTTGTCTGTAAGTAACTCACTACTGTTGTGTCCTCCAGCATCTGTACAGCATCCACCTGGCGGAGCACACAGAGGACTGCACCGTGCAGCTGGCTGACCACATCAAGGTATTTCAACGCCTTGTGATTTTATTTTGTCTTTATTTATTTTTTGTTGGTGTTTGCTGGGTTACATGTCGCCTTTCCGATGTTAACGAACCCTATACCTAACCCTAACCGCACGCGGAAGCCACTAGTCGGAGTGGCGAGATGTCAGAATGGAAGGCGGTTACCGTTTGCTGCTGTCTGCTGCACCTTTAATGCGGTCACACCCTTGCCCGTTAAAGCCGAAAGCAAGCTACGTACACTGCAACTGTAAAGACAAACGGATCTAACAAAATAAGACTAAGGAGGTTTATTTTGTAATTTGGTGATTTTTTTTTAATTCTGTTGTGATTTGGCACTATAGTCAAATTTAACAAATTGTCTCAAGACAGTTTACATATAGAGCAGAGACCCAACGTTTCCCCCCCTGAGAGAACATTTGGCAACAGTGGCAAGGAAAAAACTCTCCTTTTAACCACTTAAACCCTATACTTAGTTGACTGGATTCCCAAGAACTCTATTCTAGATCCACTCCTGTTTTCGCTCTACACTGAAATACATTGTCATCAAATGTTTGCCCCAGAATTGGGTTCATGTGGTTATTGGGAAGAAACCTTGGGCAGAACCAGGCTCTAGAGGGTGGGCGCCCCTGAGATACAGGGGAATGGAGAGAGAGAATAAGTGCCTGGTGTGCATGGATTCAAGTTCTCGCCACGACTGATTTCAGTCATTTGTATTCCATAGAAGCCAGCATGTCTTCTATGGCATCATGTTGCGCACCTATGCTCTCAATGCGCCTGCGACTGTTTCACAAATCACACATTACGACTTGGTCATACAAACCTTTTTCAGTCGTGAGATTGTATTTTGCTTTAATCCATGGGTGTGTCTCAGTTCATCCAGAGTGGCCTGGACTGTGTTGCAGTGGAGTCGGCTCGCCTGCGGGCCTTCCTGACCGCCGGTCAGGAGAGCTCCAGCCTCTGCATCCTGCCGAAGGACCTGGACACCTCCTGCTCCGACATCAGACAGTTCTGCAAGAAGATCCGTCGCCGCATGCCCGGAACGGACGTGATGGGAGCACCCGCCGCTGTCATGTTTGGACCACAGGTACACATACACCCATTCTACTGTCTGTACGGGTCAGTGATTCTCAAACCTTTGAATTTCAAGGACCCCCCCCCCTAATTTTTATGTGCACTAGGCCACAGACCCCCATTTGATGCAATTCATCTCTGGGGTCAATTCTTCATCTCTGGGAACCCCAATCTACCCTGTAAAATATTTTTTCAATTAAACAAAAAGCTACTTTTTGATATAATCTTTCACTGATATATTTTTCACAATGACCATTCCACATACAGGTAAATGTTGTTTGACAACTTCTCTTAGAGTGTTTGCCCCTGACAACCGGGAATGTATTTCTTTATGTACTTTTACAGTTAATAACAGGATTCCCACGGTCATGAATTTCCTGGATATATTTTGAAATGAGAAAAACTGTCTGCCAGGCCTGGAAAATGTTTGGAATTCATCAAATGTTTTGGAAGATGTTTGGATATACATAGTTTTTGGCTATTGATTTTGTTCATAAAAAACATGTCTAACATTTCATGAAATATGTAACATGGTAAAATGCAGTGCTGCGTGAGAGCTGCCTATTATACAGAACATCACGTAACAAAAATAAAACATCTACAAGCTAAGAACAAACGTTGTTAGCTTGTAGATCTGTTCTGTCATATGACGCCTTTGCTCGAGGTCTGTCTTGGGGCATTGATGGAGTAAGAGCCTCATTATTGCCACCATACGATTGATATAGGCCTGGAAATAGGGTGAAAAAGTGATGGAAAAGTTTTGAAAATGACCAGGTAAAAATGTGTGGGAACCCTGACCAGTGCTTTAAAATATTACTGTCTATCCCTGAGTTTCCCCTCCCATTTTTAGACGCTCCGCTCTGAGACTGCTCCGCTCTGAGACGCTCTGCTCTGAGACGCTCCGCTCTGAGACTGCTCCGCTCTGAGACGCTCCGCTCTGAGACGCTCTGCTCCGCTCCGCTCTGAGACTGCTCTGCTCTGAGACTGCTCTGCTCTGAGACGCTCTGCTCTGAGACGCTCCGCTCTGAGACGCTCCGCTCTGCTCTGAGACGCTCCGCTCTGCTCTGAGACGCTCCGCTCTGAGACGCCCCGCTCCGCTCTGAGATGCGTCTCAGAGCAGAGCGTCTCAGAGCGGAGCGTCTCAGAGCTCTGAGACGCTCTGCTCCGCTCTGCTCTGAGACGCTCTGAGACGCTCCGCTCTGAGACGCTCCGCTCTGAGACGCTCTGCTCTGAGACGCTCTGACACGCTCTGCTCTGCTCCGCTCCGCTCTGCTCCGCTCCGCTCTGAGATGCTCCGCTCTGCTCCGCTCCGCTCTGAGACGCTCTGCTCCGAGACGCTCCGCTCTGAGATGCTCCGCTCTGCTCCGCTCCGCTCTGAGACGCTCTGCTCCGCTCAGCTCTGAGACGCTCTGCTCTGAGACGCTCTGAGATGCTCCGCTCTGAGACGCTCTGCTCCGCTCCGCTCTCAGACGCTCCGCTCTGCTCTGAGATGCTCCGCTCTGCTCTGAGACGCTCTGCTCCGCTCCGCTCTGAGACGCTCTGCTCTGAGACGCTCTGCTCCGCTCCGCTCTGAGACGCTCTGCTCCGCTCCGCTCTGAGACGCTCTGAGACGCTCCGCTCTGAGACGCTCTGACACGCTCTGCTCCGAGACGCTCCGCTCTGAGACTGTTCCGCTCTGAGGCGCTCTGCTCCGCTCCGCTCTGAGACGCTCTGAGATGCTCCGCTCTGAGACGCTCTGCTCCGCTCCGCTCTCAGACGCTCCGCTCTGCTCTGAGATGCTCCGCTCCGCTCTGAGACGCTCTGCTCTGAGACGCTCTGCTCCGCTCCGCTCTGAGACGCTCTGCTCCGCTCCGCTCTGAGACGCTCCGCTCCGCTCTGCTCTGAGACGCTCTGCTCCGAGACGCTCCGCTCTGAGACTGTTCCGCTCTGAGGCGCTCTCCAAATACACACCCCACGCACGCTCCAAATACACACCCCACGCACGCTCCAAATACACACACCAAGCACGCTCCAAATACACACCCCACGCACGCTCCAAATACACACCCCACGCACGCTCCAAATACACACCCCACGCACGCTCCAAATACACACCCCACGCACGCTCCAAATAAACACCCCACGCACGCTCCAAATACACACCCCACGCACGCTCCAAATACCCACCCCACGCACGCTCCAAATACCCACCCCACGCACGCTCCAAATACCCGTCCCACGCACGCTCCAAATACACACCCCACGCACGCTCCAAATACCCACCCCACGCACGCTCCAAATACCCACCCCACGCACGCTCCAAATACCCACCCCACGCACGCTCCAAATACCCACCCCACGCACGCTCCAAATACCCACCCCACGCACGCTCCAAATACCCACCCCACGCACGCTCCAAATACCCACCCCACGCACGCTCCAAATACCCACCCCACGCACGCTCCAAATACCCACCCCACGCACGCTCCAAATACCCACCCCACGCACGCTCCAAATACCCACCCCACGCACGCTCCAAATACCCACCCCACGCACGCTCCAAATACCCACCCCACGCACGCTCCAAATACCCACCCCACGCACGCTCCAAATACCCACCCCACGCACGCTCCAAATACCCACCCCACGCACGCTCCAAATACCCACCCCACGCACGCTCCAAATACCCACCCCACGCACGCTCCAAATACCCACCCCACGCACGCTCCAAATACCCACCCCACGCACGCTCCAAATACCCACCCCACGCACGCTCCAAATACCCACCCCACGCACGCTCCAAATACCCACCCCACGCACGCTCCAAATACACACTCCGCTCCGCTCTGAGACGCTCCGCTCCGCTCTGAGATGCTCTGCTCCGCTCTCTGAGACGCTCCGCTCTGCTCCACTCCGCTCTGAGACGCTCTGCTCCGCTCCGCTCTGAGATGCTCCGCTCCGCTCTGAGACGCTCTGCTCCGCTCCGCTCTGAGACGCTCTGCTCCGCTCTGCTCCGCTCCGCTCTGAGATGCTCCGCTCTGAGACGTTCTGCTCCGCTCCGCTCTGAGATGCTCCGCTCTGCTCTGAGACGCTCTGCTCCGCTGAGAGTGCTCCGCTCTGAGACGCTCCGCTCTGAAACGCTCTGCTCTGAGACGCTCTGCTCCGCTCCGCTCTGAGACGCTCTGAGATGCTCCGCTCTGCTCTGAGACGCTCTGCTCTGAGACGCTCCACTCCGCTCTGCTCTGAGACGCTCTGCTCTGAGACGCTCCGCTCCGCTCTGCTCTGAGACGCTCTGCTCTGAGACGCTCCGCTCTGAGACGCTCTGCTCTGAGACGCTCTGCTCCGCTCCGCTCTGAGATGCTCCGCTCTGAGACGCTCTGCTCCGCTCCGCTCTGAGATGCTCCGCTCTGAGATGCTCCGCTCTGAGACGCTCTGCTCCGCTCCGCTCTGAGACGCTCTGCTCCGTTCTGCTCTGAGACGCTCTGCTCTGAGACGCTCCGCTCTGAGACGCTCTGCTCTGAGACGCTCTGCTCTGAGACGCTCTGAGACGCTCCGCTCTGAGACGCTCCGCTCTGAGACGCTCCGCTCTGAGACGCTCCGCTCTGAGACACTCCGCTCTGAGACGCTCCGCTCTGAGACGCTCTGCTCTGAGACGCTCTGCTCCGCTCCGCTCTGAGACGCTCTGCTCCGCTCTGAGACGCTCTGCTCTGAGACGCTCCGCTCTGAGACTGCTCCGCTCTGAGACGCTCTGCTCCGCTCCGCTCTGCTCCGCTCCGCTCTGAGAGTGCTCCGCTGTGAGACGCTCCGCTCTGAGACCCTCTGCTCCGCTCCGCTCTGAGACGCTCTGCTCCGCTCCGCTCTGAGACGCTCTGAGATGCTCCGCTCTGCTCCGCTCCGCTCTGAGACGCTCTGCTCCGCTCTGCTCCGCTCTGAGACGCTCTGCTCTGAGACGCTCCGCTCTGCTCTGAGACGCTCTGCTCTGAGACGCTCCGCTCCGCTCTGAGACGCTCCGCTCTGAGATGCTCCGCTCCGCTCTGAGACGCTCTGCTCTGAGACGCTCTGCTCTGAGACGCTCTGCTCCGCTCCGCTCTGAGATGCTCCGCTCTGCTCTGAGACGATCTGCTCCGCTCCGCTCTGAGACACTCTGCTCCGCTCCGCTCTGAGATGCTCCGCTCTGAGACGCTCTGCTCCGCTCCGCTCTGAGATGCTCCGCTCTGAGACGCTCTGCTCCGCTCCGCTCCGCTCTGAGACGCTCTGCTCCGTTCTGCTCTGAGACGCTCTGCTCTGAGACGCTCTGCTCTGAGACGCTCCGCTCTGAGACGCTCTGCTCCGCTCCGCTCTGAGACGCTCTGCTCTGAGACGCTCTGCTCCGCTCTGCTCTGAGACGCTCTGCTCCGCTCCGCTCTGAAACGCTCCGCTCTGAGACGCTCCGCTCTGAGACTGCTCCGCTCTGAGACGCTCTGCTCTGCTCCGCTCTGAGACGTTCTGCTCTGAGACGCTCCGCTCTGAGACTGCTCCGCTCTGAGACGTTCTGCTCTGCTCCGCTCTGAGACGCTCTGCTCTGAGACACTCTGCTCTGAGACGCTCTGCTCTGAGACGCTCCGCTCTGAGACGCTCCGCTCTGAGACGCTCCGCTCTGCTCCGCTCTGAGACGCTCCGCTCTGAGACACTCTGCTCTGAGACGCTCTGCTCTGAGACGCTCCGCTCTGAGACGCTCCGCTCTGAGACGCTCTGCTCTGAGACGCTCTGCTCCGCTCCGCTCTGAGACGCTCCGCTCTGCTCCGCTCCGCTCTGAGACTGCTCCGCTCTGAGACTGCTCTGCTCCGCTCTGAGACGCTCTGAGACGCTCCGCTCTGAGACGCTCTGCTCTGAGACGCTCTGAGACGCTCCGCTCTGAGACGCTCCGCTCTGCTCCGCTCTGAGACGCTCTGAGACGCTCCGCTCTGAGACGCTCTGCTCTGAGACGCTCTGCTCCGCTCCGCTCTGAGACGCTCCGCTCTGCTCCGCTCCGCTCCGCTCTGAGACGCTCTGCTCTGAGACGCTCCGCTCTGAGACGCTCTGAGATGCTCTGAGATGCTCCACTCCGCTCTGAGACGCTCCGCTCTGAGACGCTCCGCTCTGAGACGCTCGAGACGCTCCGCTCTGAGACGCTCCGCTCTGAGACGCTCCACTCTGAGACGCTCTGAGACTGCTCCGCTCTGAGACGCTCTGCTCTGAGACGCTCTGCTCTGAGACGCTTTTACGTTTGGTATTTTAAAGGAATAGTTTACCCCGAAAATAACTTTCCGTCGCATTCCTAAGCATTCCTAAACGGGAGTTGATGGGGATTTGAATCAATCCAATGACAATAAAATGTCTAAAGTGACACTTTGGTACCACTACCACAAAACTCAAGCCAAGCCATACTGGAAAGAAATGGATTTGAAAAGGTTGTATCCAGTTTAACTGAGCACTAGGCTTACGTGATCATAATTCTTGTTAATGGCATCAATGGACATTTAGTTTAAAAGTTTTACATTAATAAAAGTTTAAGAAGAGTAATGAATATCATATCATAAAATTAGGATAATCATTTCTGGATCCTAAAATTATTACGATATTTATCAATTCCGATTCCTTCATTTTCATGGGTACCTGGCAGTTTGGATATGGTTCCTAATTTCTATACCCAACCGTGACTGTGTGTCTTCCAGGCCATCGAGATGGAACTGAGGAAGATGGAGGTGGGCCAGGCTAACCGCCAGGTGTCCCTCCTCACCGCCTTCATGCCTGAGTCCTTCCTCCGCCATGGAGGAGACCACGACTGTATCCTGGTGCTGCTGCTCATTCCAAGGCTCATCTGCAAGGTGTGTGTGATCTGCAAAAAAACGAAAAAAATAGTCTGACCAATGCCACATGGGTTTGATCCTGATTTTGGAGAGTCCTAGACCACTAATGTTTGACCGATCTTTTGTAAAAAAAAAAGTATTTTAATGTATTTAACAACATAAGCCCTGTTCATACATTTTCAGAAATAGCCTATCTACAAGCTCACAATGTGTCGTGAGCTTGTAGATCGACTATTTTTGTTATTGTTTTGAAAACGTTTGTTAATGTTCACTTAAAATGACATGCCCAAATAGGGACACTCTGTTGAAAGTGGTAAAACATTGGGACACATCGGCAGCCAACCGATGTATCGCTCAGGCTCTGCTTACCACCTGTTCCCAACATGTCCGTGTGTCATTTCCCCTGCAGGCGGAGTTGACCCCCTGCAGGGAACCGCGATGAGGGGATCCCGTGGAGAGCAGCTCAGCTTCGCCTCAGGACTGGTCTACTCCCTGGGCCTGCTGCAGGCCACTCTGCACAAATATGAACCGTGAGTGACTATCGCACATGAGAGACTAAATTGGGAATGTTGTCATTGGAGAATACCCACCATGCTAAAACTTTATAACAAGATTCCAAATAAATTAAAAGATTCTGGTAATGCTCCATGTTGCTATCCAGAACTGAACACCTTTATTCCCAATGTATTGAATATCTTCAATAAAAATTCAGTCCAATGAGAGACAACTTTTCTCACTCGTATTTCGTTTATAAGTTTTGTCCTCTGTTAACTACTTAAGCCCTACATACTTACCGTCATACCGTATGACAAATAGTGAAACTAGCAATTCTACAAGCTCTACAAACCTTTGCCCACTTTACGATTCGACGGCGCACGCTCTGCTGCGACGACACGGGTCTGTTCGCTTATGTGTTTAGTATTTGTTTAGTCTTTTAGTTTGTTAACGTTGCGTCCTGTCTTTCTGTTTAACACAACTCAAACTGGACTCAACCCACTCCTCATTCATGGTAAAACAGTTGAACAGGTTGACAGTTTCACATATCTTGGACTCACACTGGACAACAGACTTAGATTTGATCAACAAATTACATCGATCCATAAACGTTTTCAGCAAAGGCTTTATGTGATCCGCAAGTTAAGATCATTATCTGTTGCCCCTCATCTTCTGCTATTACTGTACAAAAGCATCATTCAACCCATTTTACTGTATTGTTCCGCATGTTTTTTCACCATACTGTCCATGCCTAACAGGAACAAACTTTACAGTATCACCCGGATTGCCTCCAAAATCATCGGACTTCCCATACCCACACTTGCTGATATGAACAATAAGGCCATCACACGCTTAGCACTCTCAATAACAAATGACACTGATCATCCCCTGTATCGCTACTTTGACCTCATGCCATCTGGTCGGAGATACAGAACCTTAAGGTGGAAAAAGGTTCTTTTTAGCAGGAGTTTTGTCCCCTCAGCTATCGCGGCATTAAACCAACTGCCCCGTCCATAGGAGGGTTTTCTGTGTACAGTGGGGTCCTCATGTCTTTGTCTTGTGATATGTTGTTTCTGTTGTCATGTTGTTATGTTGTTTTGTTGTGAACAGACCTTGTGAAGACAATTTTCCCCTTGGGGACAATAAACATTATTATTATTATTACAACAATCTGCTATTTTTGCTGCAAGGGAAAGTGCAACATTGTATCATATTGGTCCCTGAATCTGAACAAAGCAAACGCACTACTGGTTTGAAAACACACTTAATGCATTACTTTTGAGCGTCCTGTGTATCACAAAAACCTTAACGTTATCGGTCTCTCCACTCTCGCCACTTCTAACATTATCTGTCCTTCCATTGTCATGTCCTCCTCTCATCCAGGGCTATGAGTGGCTGCAGTGTGGAGGTGTTTAAGAGGATGGGCACGCTGTACTCTGAAATGAGCGTCCACGAGGCAAGCGCTCTCTGGACTACTTCATCGACCTGCTGCACAAAGACCAGCTGGATGAGACCATTCAAGTGGAGCCACTCACCAAGGCCATCAAATACTACCAGGTAACAACAATGCAGGACCTCTAGGCTGCCATCTAGCATTTAAAACATGCACACACTTGTGTGTGTGTGTGTGTGTGTGTGTGTGTGTGTGTGTGTGTGTGTGTGTGTCTCTCTCCATGAAAAAACTGTGCATGTGCCCGGTCTGCATTAATACGCATTCAACATAATCATGCTTGTTACTTGTCTGTAAGTAACTCACTACTGTTGTGTCCTCCAGCATCTGTACAGCATCCTCCTGGCGGAGCACACAGAGGACTGCACCGTGCAGCTGGCTGACCACATCAAGGTATTTCAACGCCTTGTGATTTTATTTTGTCTTTATTTATTTTTTGTTGGTGTTTGCTGCGTTACATGTCGCCTTTCCGATGTTAACGAACCCTATACCTAACCCTAACCGCACGCGGAAGCCACTAGTCGGAGTGGCGAGATGTCGGAATGGAAGGCGGTTACCGTTTGCTGCTGTCTGCTGCACCTTTAATGCGGTCACACAAATTGTCTCAAGACAGTTTACATATAGAGCAGAGACCCAACGTTTCCCCCCCTGAGAGAACATTTGGCAACAGTGGCAAGGAAAAAACTCTCCTTTTAACCACTTAAACCCTATACTTAGTTGACTGGATTCCCAAGAACTCTATTCTAGATCCACTCCTGTTTTCGCTCTACACTGAAATACATTGTCATCAAATGTTTGCCCCAGAATAGGGTTCATGTGGTTATTGGGAAGAAACCTTGGGCAGAACCAGGCTCTAGAGGGTGGGCGCCCCTGAGATACAGGGGAATGGAGAGAGAGAATAAGTGCCTGGTGTGCATGGATTCAAGTTCTCGCCACGACTGATTTCAGTCATTTGTATTCCATAGAAGCCAGCATGTCTTCTATGGCATCATGTTGCGCACCTATGCTCTCAATGCGCCTGCGACTGTTTCACAAAGTGATTCAGTGATTCTCAAACCTTTGAATTTCAAGGACCCCCCCCCCCCCCCCCCCCCTATTTTTTATTTGCACTACCCTGTAAAATATTTTTTCAATTAAACAAAAAGCTACTTCTTGATATAATCTTTCACTGATATATTTTTCACAATGACCATTCCACATACAGGTAAATGTTGTTTGACAACTTCTCTTAGAGTGTTTGCCCCTGACAACCGGGAATGTATTTCTTTATGTACTTTTACAGTTAATAACAGGATTCCCACGGTCATGAATTTCCTGGATATATTTTGAAATGAGAAAAACTGTCTGCCAGGCCTGGAAAATGTTTGGAATTCATCAAATGTTTTGGAAGATGTTTGGATATACATAGTTTTTGGCTATTGATTTTGTTCATAAAAAACATGTCTAACATTTCATGAAATATGTAACATGGTAAAATGCAGTGCTGCGTGAGAGCTGCCTATTATACAGAACATCACGTAACAAAAATAATACATCTACAAGCTAAGAACAAACGTTGTTAGCTTGTAGATCTGTTCTGTCATGTGACGCCTTTGCTCGAGGTCTGTCTTGGGGCATTGATGGAGTAAGAGCCTCATTATTGCCACCATACGATTGATATAGGCCTGGAAATAGGGTGAAAAAGTGATGGAAAAGTTTTGAAAATGACCAGGTAAAAATTTGTGGGAACCCTGACCAGTGCTTTAAAATATTACTGTCTATCCCTGAGTTTCCCCTCCCATTTTTAGACGCTCCGCTCTGAGACGCTCTGCTCTTAGACGCTCCGCTCTGAGACGCTCTGCTCTGAGACTGCTCCGCTCTGAGACGCTCTGCTCTGAGACGCTCCGCTCTGAGACTGCTCCGCTCTGAGACGCTCTGCTCTGAGACGCTCCGCTCTGAGACGCTCTGCTCTGAGACGCTCTGCTCCGCTCCGCTCTGAGACGCTCCGCTCTGCTCTGCTCCGCTCTGAGACTGCTCTGCTCTGAGACTGCTCTGCTCTGAGACGCTCTGCTTTGAGACGCTCCGCTCTGAGACGCTCCGCTCTGCTCTGAGACGCTCCGCTCTGAGACGCTCCGCTCCGCTCTGAGATGCTCCGCTCTGAGACGCTCTGCTCCGCTCTGCTCCGCTCTGCTCCGCTCCGCTCTGCTCTGAGACGCTCTGAGACGCTCCGCTCTGAGACGCTCTGCTCTGAGACGCTCTGCTCCGCTCCGCTCTGAGACGCTCCGCTCTGCTCTGCTCCGCTCCGCTCTGAGGCGCTCTGCTCCGCTCTGCTCTGAGACGCTCTGCTCCGCTCCGCTCTGAGACGCTCTGCTCTGCTCCGCTCCGCTCTGAGACGCTCCGCTCTGAGACGCTCTGCTCTGAGACGCTCTGCTCCGAGACGCTCCGCTCTGAGATGCTCCGCTCTGCTCCGCTCCGCTCTGAGACGCTCTGCTCCGCTCCGCTCTGAGACGCTCTGCTCTGAGACGCTCTGCTCCGAGACGCTCCGCTCTGAGACTGTTCCGCTCTGAGGCGCTCTGCTCCGCTCTGCTCTGAGACGCTCTGCTCCGCTCCGCTCTGAGACGCTCTGAGATGCTCCGCTCTGCTCTGAGACGCTCTGAGATGCTCCGCTCCGCTCTGAGACGTTCTGAGATGCTCCGCTCCGCTCTGAGACGCTCTGAGATGCTCCGCTCCGCTCTGAGACGCTCTGCTCCGCTCTGCTCTGAGACGCTCTGCTCTGAGACGCTCTGAGATGCTCCGCTCTGCTCCGCTCCGCTCTGAGACGCTTTGCTCCGCTCCGCTCTGAGACGCTCTGCTCTGAGACGCTCTGAGATGCTCCGCTCTGCTCCGCTCCACTCTGAGACGCTCTGCTCCGCTCCGCTCTCAGACGCTCCGCTCTGCTCTGAGATGCTCCGCTCTGCTCTGAGACGCTCTGCTCCGCTCCGCTCTGAAACGCTCTGCTCTGAGACGCTCTGCTCCGCTCCGCTCCGCTCTGAGACGCTCCCCTCTGAGACGCTCCGCTCCGCTCTGCTCTGAGACGCTCTGCTCCGAGACGCTCCGCTCTGAGACTATTCCGCTCTGAGGCGCTTTGCTCCGCTCCGCTCTGAGACGCTCTGAGATGCTCCGCTCTGCTCCGCTCCGCTCTGAGACGCTCCGCTCCGCTCTCAGACGCTCCGCTCTGCTTTGATATGCTCCGCTCCGCTCTGAGACGCTCTGCTCTGAGACGCTCTGCTCCGCTCCGCTCTGAGACGCTCTGCTCCGCTCCGCTCTGAGACGCTCCGCTCTGAGACGCTCCGCTCCGCTCTGCTCTGCTCTGACACGCTCTGCTCCGAGACGCTCCGCTCTGAGACTGTTCCGCTCTGAGGCGCTCTGCTCCGCTCTGCTCTGAGACGCTCTGCTCCGCTCCGCTCTGAGACGCTCTGAGATGCTCCGCTCTGCTCTGAGACGCTCTGAGATGCTCCGCTCTGCTCCGCTCCGCTCTGAGACGCTCTGCTCCGCTCCGCTCTCAGACGCTCCGCTCTGCTCTGAGATGCTCTGCTCCGAGACGCTCCGCTCTGAGACTGCTCCGCTCTGAGACGCTCTGCTCTGCTCCGCTCTGCTCCGCTCTGCTCCGCTCTGCTCCGCTCTGCTCTGCTCCGCTCCGTTCTGAGACGCTCTGCTCTGCTCCGCTCCGCTCTGAGACGCTCTGCTCTGAGACGCTCTGAGATGCTCCGCTCTGCTCCGCTCCGCTCTGAGACGCTCTGCTCCGCTCCGCTCTCAGACGCTCCGCTCTGCTCTGAGATGCTCCGCTCTGCTCTGAGACGCTCTGCTCCGCTCCGCTCTGAGACGCTCTGCTCTGAGACGCTCAACTCTGAGACGCTCTGCTCCGCTCCGCTCTGAGACGCTCTGCTCCGCTCCGCTCTGAGACGCTCCGCTCTGAGACGCTCCGCTCTGAGACGCTCCGCTCCGCTCTGCTCCGAGACGCTCCGCTCTGAGACTGTTCCGCTCTGAGGCGCTCTGCTCCGCTCCGCTCTGAGACGCTCTGAGATGCTCCGCTCTGCTCCGCTCCGCTCTGAGACGCTCTGCTCCGCTCCGCTCTCAGACGCTCCGCTCTGCTCTGAGATGCTCCGCTCCGCTCTGAGACACTCTGAGACGCTCTGCTCCGCTCCGCTCTGCTCTGAGACGCTCTGAGATGCTCCGCTCCGCTTTGAGACGCTCTGCTCCGCTCCGCTCTGAGACGCTCCGCTCCGCTCTGCTCTGAGACGCTCTGCTCCGAGACGCTCCGCTCTGAGACTGTTCTGCTCTGAGGCGCTCTGCTCCGCTCCGCTCTGAGACGCTCTGAGATGCTCCGCTCCGCTCTGAGACGCTCTGCTCCGCTCCGCTCTCAGACGCTCCGCTCTGCTCTGAGATGCTCCGCTCCGCTCTGAGACGCTCTGCTCTGAGACGCTCTGCTCTGCTCCGCTCTGAGACGCTCTGCTCCGCTCCGCTCTGAGACGCTCCGCTCTGAGACGCTCTGCTCTGAGACGCTCTGCTCCGAGACGCTCCGCTCCGCTCCGCTCTGAGACGCTCTGAGATGCTCCGCTCTGCTCTGAGACGCTCTGAGATGCTCCGCTCCGCTCTGAGACGCTCTGAGATGCTCCGCTCCGCTCTGAGACGCTCTGAGATGCTCCGCTCCGCTCTGAGACGCTCTGCTCCGCTCCGCTCTGAGACGCTCCGCTCCGCTCTGCTCTGAGACGCTCTGCTCCGAGACGCTCCGCTCTGACACTGTTCCGCTCTGAGGCGCTCTGCTCCGCTCTGCTCTGAGACGCTCTGCTCCGCTCCGCTCTGAGACGCTCTGAGATGCTCCGCTCCGCTTTGAGACGCTCTGCTCCGCTCCGCTCTGAGACGCTCCGCTCCGCTCTGCTCTGAGACGCTCTGCTCCGAGACGCTCCGCTCTGAGACTGTTCTGCTCTGAGGCGCTCTGCTCCGCTCCGCTCTGAGACGCTCTGAGATGCTCCGCTCTGCTCCGCTCCGCTCTGAGACGCTCTGCTCCGCTCTGCTCTGAGACGCTCTGAGATGCTCCGCTCTGCTCTGAGACGCTCTGAGATGCTCCGCTCTGCTCCGCTCCGCTCTGAGACGCTCTGCTCCGCTCCGCTCTCAGACGCTCCGCTCTGCTCTGAGATGCTCTGCTCCGAGACGCTCCGCTCTGAGACTGCTCCGCTCTGAGACGCTCTGCTCCGCTCTGCTCCGCTCTGCTCTGCTCCGCTCCGTTCTGAGACGCTCTGCTCTGCTCCGCTCCGCTCTGAGACGCTCTGCTCTGAGACGCTCTGAGATGCTCCGCTCTGCTCCGCTCCGCTCCGCTCCGCTCCGCTCCGCTCTCAGACGCTCCGCTCTGCTCTGAGATGCTCCGCTCTGCTCCGCTCCGCTCTGAGACGCTCTGCTCTGAGACGCTCAACTCTGAGACGCTCTGCTCCGCTCCGCTCTGAGACGCTCTGAGACGCTCCGCTCTGAGACGCTCCGCTCTGAGACGCTCCGCTCTGAGACGCTCCACTCTGAGACGCTCCGCTCCGCTCTGCTCCGAGACGCTCCGCTCTGAGACTGTTCCGCTCTGAGGCGCTCTGCTCCGCTCCGCTCTGAGACGCTCTGAGATGCTCCGCTCTGCTCCGCTCCGCTCTGAGACGCTCTGCTCCGCTCCGCTCTCAGACGCTCCGCTCTGCTCTGAGATGCTCCGCTCCGCTCTGAGACACTCTGAGACGCTCTGCTCCGCTCCGCTCTGAGACGCTCTGCTCCGCTCCGCTCTGAGACGCTCCGCTCCGCTCTGCTCTGAGACGCTCTGCTCCGAGACGCTCCGCTCTGACACTGTTCCGCTCTGAGGCGCTCTGCTCCGCTCTGCTCTGAGACGCTCTGCTCCGCTCCGCTCTGAGACGCTCTGAGATGCTCCGCTCTGCTCTGAGACGCTCTGAGATGCTCCGCTCCGCTTTGAGACGCTCTGCTCTGCTCCGCTCTGAGACGCTCCGCTCCGTTCTGCTCTGAGACGCTCTGCTCCGAGACGCTCCGCTCTGAGACTGTTTTGCTCTGAGGCGCTCTGCTCCGCTCCGCTCTGAGACGCTCTGAGATGCTCCGCTCTGCTCCGCTCCGCTCTGAGACGCTCTGCTCCGCTCCGCTCTCAGACGCTCCGCTCTGCTCTGAGATGCTCCGCTCCGCTCTGAGACGCTCTGCTCTGAGACGCTCTGCTCCGCTCCGCTCTGAGACGCTCTGCTCCGCTCCGCTCTGAGACGCTCCGCTCTGAGACGCTCTGCTCTGAGACGCTCTGCTCCGAGACGCTCCGCTCTGAGACTGTTCCGCTCTGAGGCGCTCTGCTCCGCTCTGCTCTGAGACGCTCTGCTCCGCTCCGCTCTGAGACGCTCTGAGATGCTCCGCTCTGCTCTGAGACGCTCTGAGATGCTCCGCTCCGCTCTGAGACGCTCTGAGATGCTCCGCTCCGCTCTGAGACGCTCTGAGATGCTCCGTTCCGCTCTGAGACGCTCTGCTCCGCTCCGCTCTGAGACGCTCCGCTCCGCTCTGCTCTGAGACGCTCTGCTCCGAGACGCTCCGCTCTGACACTGTTCCGCTCTGAGGCGCTCTGCTCCGCTCTGCTCTGAGACGCTCTGCTCCGCTCCGCTCTGAGACGCTCTGAGATGCTCCGCTCTGCTCTGAGACGCTCTGAGATGCTCCGCTCCGCTTTGAGACGCTCTGCTCCGCTCCGCTCTGAGACGCTCCGCTCCGCTCTGCTCTGAGACGCTCTGCTCCGAGACGCTCCGCTCTGAGACTGTTCTGCTCTGAGGCGCTCTGCTCCGCTCCGCTCTGAGACACTCTGAGATGCTCCGCTCTGCTCCGCTCCGCTCTGAGACGCTCTGCTCCGCTCTGCTCCGCTCCGCTCTCAGACGCTCCGCTCTGCTCTGAGATGCTCCGCTCCGCTCTGAGACGCTCTGCTCTGAGACGCTCTGCTCCGCTCCGCTCTGAGACGCTCTGCTCCGCTCCGCTCTGAGACGCTCCGCTCTGAGACGCTCTGCTCTGAGACGCTCTGCTCCGAGACGCTCCGCTCTGAGACTGTTCCGCTCTGAGGCGCTCTGCTCCGCTCTGCTCTGAGACGCTCTGCTCCGCTCCGCTCTGAGACGCTCTGAGATGCTCCGCTCTGCTCTGAGACGCTCTGAGATGCTCCGCTCCGCTCTGAGACGCTCTGAGATGCTCCGCTCCGCTCTGAGACGCTCTGAGATGCTCCGCTCCGCTCTGAGACGCTCTGCTCTGAGACGCTCTGAGATGCTCCGCTCTATTCCGCTCCGCTCTGAGACGCTTTGCTCCGCTCCGCTCTGAGACGCTCTGCTCTGAGACGCTCTGAGATGCTCCGCTCTGCTCCGCTCCACTCTGAGACGCTCTGCTCCGCTCCGCTCTCAGACGCTCCGCTCTGCTCTGAGATGCTCCGCTCTGCTCTGAGACGCTCTGCTCCGCTCCGCTCTGAAACGCTCTGCTCTGAGACGCTCTGCTCCGCTCCGCTCTGAGACGCTCCCCTCTGAGACGCTCCGCTCCGCTCTGCTCTGAGACGCTCTGCTCCGAGACGCTCCGCTCTGAGACTGTTCCGCTCTGAGGCGCTCTGCTCCGCTCCGCTCTGAGACGCTCTGAGATGCTCTGCTCCGCTCCGCTCTGAGACGCTCCGCTCCGCTCCGCTCTCAGACGCTCCGCTCTGCTTTGATATGCTCCGCTCCGCTCTGAGACGCTCTGCTCTGAGACGCTCTGCTCCGCTCCGCTCTGAGACGCTCTGCTCCGCTCCGCTCTGAGACGCTCCGCTCTGAGACGCTCCGCTCCGCTCTGCTCTGACACGCTCTGCTCCGAGACGCTCCGCTCTGAGACTGTTCCGCTCTGAGGCGCTCTGCTCCGCTCTGCTCTGAGACGCTCTGCTCCGCTCCGCTCTGAGACGCTCTGAGATGCTCCGCTCTGCTCTGAGACGCTCTGAGATGCTCCGCTCTGCTCCGCTCCGCTCTGAGACGCTCTGCTCCGCTCCGCTCTCAGACGCTCCGCTCTGCTCTGAGATGCTCTGCTCCGAGACGCTCCGCTCTGAGACTGCTCCGCTCTGAGACGCTCTGCTCTGCTCTGCTCCGCTCCGTTCTGAGACGCTCTGCTCTGCTCCGCTCCGCTCTGAGACGCTCTGCTCTGAGACGCTCTGAGATGCTCCGCTCTGCTCCGCTCCGCTCTGAGACGCTCTGCTCCGCTCCGCTCTCAGACGCTCCGCTCTGCTCTGAGATGCTCCGCTCTGCTCTGAGACGCTCTGCTCCGCTCCGCTCTGAGACGCTCTGCTCTGAGATGCTCTGCTCTGAGACGCTCTGCTCCGCTCCGCTCTGAGACGCTCCGCTCTGAGACGCTCCGCTCTGAGACGCTCCGCTCCGCTCTGCTCCGAGACGCTCCGCTCTGAGACTGTTCCGCTCTGAGGCGCTCTGCTCTGCTCCGCTCTGCTCCGCTCTGATCTGAGATGCTCTGCTCCGAGACGCTCCGCTCTGAGACTGCTCCGCTCTGAGACGCTCTGCTCTGCTCCGCTCTGCTCCGCTCTGCTCTGAGATGCTCCGCTCTGAGATGCTCCGCTCCGCTCTGAGACGCTCTGAGACGCTCTGCTCCGCTCTGAGATGCTCCGCTCTGAGATGCTCCGCTCTGAGACGCTCTGCTCCGCTCCGCTCTGCTCCGCTCTGCTCTGAGATGCTCCGCTCTGAGATGCTCCGCTCCGCTCTGCTCTGAGACGCTCCGCTCTGAGACTGCTCCGCTCTGAGACGCTCTGAGACGCTCTGCTCCGCTCTGAGATGCTCCGCTCTGAGATGCTCCGCTCTGAGACGCTCTGCTCCGCTCCGCTCTGCTCCGCTCTGCTCTGAGATGCTCCGCTCTGAGATGCTCCGCTCCGCTCTGCTCTGAGACGCTCCGCTCTGAGACTGCTCCGCTCTGAGACGCTCCGCTTTGCTCTGAGATGCTCCGCTCTGCTCTGAGACGCTCTGCTCCGCTCCGCTCTCAGACGCTCCGCTTTGCTCTGAGACGCTCTGCTCCGCTCCGCTCTGAGACGCTCTGCTCCGCTCTGAGACGCTCCGCTCCGCTCTGCTCTGAGACGCTCCGCTCTGAGACTGCTCCGCTCTGAGACGCTCTGCTCTGCTCTGCTCCGCTCTGAGACGCTCTGCTCCGCTCCGCTCTGAGACGCTCTGCTCCGCTCTGAGACGCTCTGCTCTGAGACGCTCCACTCTGAGACGCTCTGCTCTGCTCCGCTCTGAGACGCTCTGCTCTGAGACGCTCTGTGATGCTCCGCTCTGAGACGCTCCGCTCTGAGACACTCTGCTCTGAGACGCTCTGCTCCGCTCTGAGACGCTCTGCTCTGAGACGCTCCGCTCTGAGACGCTCTGCTCTGCTCCGCTCTGAGACGCTCTGAGATGCTCCGCTCCGCTCTGAGACGCTCCGCTCTCAGACGCTCCGCTCCGCTCTGTGCCGCTCTGCTCTGAGACGCTCTGCTCCGCTCCGCTCTGAGACGCTCTGCTCCGCTCTGAGACGCTCTGCTCTGAGATGCTCCGCTCTGAGACTGCTCCGCTCTGAGACGCTCTGCTCTGCTCCGCTCTGAGACGCTCTGCTCCGCTCCGCTCTGAGACGCTCTGCTCCGCTCTGAGACGCTCTGCTCTGAGACGCTCCGCTCTGAGATGCTCCGCTCTGCTCCGCTCCGCTCTGAGACGCTCTGCTCCGCTCCGCTCTCAGACGCTCCGCTCTGCTCTGAGATGCTCCGCTCTGCTCTGAGACGCTCTGCTCCGCTCCGCTCTGAGACGCTCTGCTCTGAGACGCTCTGCTCTGAGACGCTCTGCTCCGCTCCGCTCTGAGACGCTCTGCTCCGCTCCGCTCTGCTCCGCTCCGCTCTGAGACGCTCCGCTCTGAGACGCTCCGCTCTGAGACGCTCCGCTCCGCTCTGCTCCGAGACGCTCCGCTCTGAGACTGTTCCGCTCTGAGGCGCTCTGCTCCGCTCCGCTCTGAGACGCTCTGAGATGCTCCGCTCTGCTCCGCTCCGCTCTGAGACGCTCTGCTCCGCTCCGCTCTCAGACGCTCCGCTCTGCTCTGAGATGCTCCGCTCCGCTCTGAGACACTCTGAGACGCTCTGCTCCACTCCGCTCTGAGACGCTCTGCTCCGCTCCGCTCTGAGACGCTCCGCTCCGCTCTGCTCTGAGACGCTCTGCTCCGAGACGCTCCGCTCTGACACTGTTCCGCTCTGAGGCGCTCTGCTCCGCTCTGCTCTGAGACGCTCTGCTCCGCTCCGCTCTGAGACGCTCTGAGATGCTCCGCTCTGCTCTGAGACGCTCTGAGATGCTCCGCTCCGCTTTGAGACGCTCTGAGATGCTCCGCTCCGCTCTGAGACGCTCTGAGATGCTCCGCTCTGCTCTGAGACGCTCTGAGATGCTCCGCTCCGCTCTGAGACGCTCTGAGATGCTCCGCTCCGCTCTCAGACGCTCCGCTCTGCTCTGAGATGCTCTGCTCCGAGACGCTCCGCTCTGAGACTGCTCCGCTCTGAGACGCTCTGCTCTGCTCCGCTCTGCTCCGCTCTGCTCTGAGATGCTCCGCTCTGAGATGCTCCGCTCTGCTCCGCTCCGCTCTGAGTTGCTCTGAGACGCTCTGCTCCGCTCCGCTCTGAGATGCTCCGCTCTGAGATGCTCCGCTCCGCTCTGCTCTGAGATGCTCCGCTCTGAGATGCTCCGTTCCGCTCTGCTCTGAGACGCTCCGCTCTGAGACTGCTCCGCTCTGAGACGCTCCGCTTTGCTCTGAGATGCTCCGCTCTGCTCTGAGACGCTCTGCTCCGCTCCGCTCTCAGACGCTCCGCTTTGCTCTGAGACGCTCTGCTCCGCTCCGCTCTGAGACGCTCTGCTCCGCTCTGAGACGCTCCGCTCCGCTCTGCTCTGAGACGCTCCGCTCTGAGACTGCTCCGCTCTGAGACGCTCTGCTCTGCTCTGCTCCGCTCTGAGACGCTCTGCTCCGCTCCGCTCTGAGACGCTCTGCTCCGCTCTGAGACGCTCTGCTCTGCTCCGCTCTGAGACGCTCTGCTCTGAGACGCTCTGTGATGCTCCGCTCTGAGACGCTCCGCTCTGAGACACTCTGCTCTGAGACGCTCTGCTCCGCTCTGAGACGCTCTGCTCTGAGACGCTCCGCTCTGAGACGCTCTGCTCTGCTCCGCTCTGAGACGCTCTGAGATGCTCCGCTCCGCTCTGAGACGCTCCGCTCTCAGACGCTCCGCTCCGCTCTGTGACGCTCTGCTCTGAGACGCTCTGCTCCGCTCCACTCTGAGACGATCTGCTCCGCTCTGAGACGCTCCGCTCCGCTCTGCTCTGAGACGCTCCGCTCTGAGACTGCTCCGCTCTGAGACGCTCTGCTCTGCTCTGCTCCGCTCTGAGACGCTCTGCTCCGCTCCGCTCTGAGACGCTCTGCTCCGCTCTGAGACGCTCTGCTCTGAGACGCTCCGCTCTGAGACGCTCTGCTCTGCTCCGCTCTGAGACGCTCTGCTCTGAGACGCTCTGAGATGCTCCGCTCTGAGATGCTCCGCTCTGCTCTGAGGTGATCTGCTCCGCTCCGCTCTGCTCTGCTCCGCTCTGCTCCGCTCCGCTCTGAGACGCTCTGCTCCGCTCCGCTCTGAGATGCTCCGCTCTGCTCCGCTCCGCTCTGAGACGCTCTGCTCCGCTCCGCTCCGCTCCGCTCCGCTCTGAGATGCTCCGCTCTGAGACGCTCTGCTCCGCTCCGCTCTCAGACGCTCCGCTCTGCTCTGAGATGCTCTGCTCCGAGACACTCCGCTCTGAGACTGCTCCGCTCTGAGACGCTCTGCTCCGCTCTGCTCTGAGATGCTCCGCTCTGAGATGCTCCGCTCTACTCCGCTCTGAGACGCTCTGCTCCGCTCCGCTCTGAGACGCTCTGAGACGCTCTGCTCCGCTCCGCTCTGAGATGCTCCGCTCTGCTCCGCTCTGAGACGCTCTGCTCCGCTCCGCTCTGAGATGCTCCGCTCTGAGATGCTCCGCTCCGCTCCGCTCTGAGACGCTCCGCTCTGAGACGCTCTGAGACGCTCCGCTCTGAGACGCTCCGCTCTGAGACGCTCCGCTCTGAGACGCTCTGCTCTGAGACGTTCCGCTCTGAGACGCTCTGCTCTGAGACGCTCTGCTCTGAGACTGCTCCGCTCTGAGACGCTCTGCTCTGAGATGCTCCGCTCTGAGACTGCTCCGCTCTGAGATGCTCCGCTCCGCTCTGCTCTGAGACGCTCTGCTCCGCTCCGCTCCGAGACGCTCTGCTCTGAGACGCTCTGAGATGCTCCGCTCTGCTCCGCTCCGCTCTGAGACGCTCCGCTCTCAGACGCTCCGCTTTGCTCTGAGATGCTCCGCTCTGCTCTGAGACGCTCTGCTCCGCTCCGCTCTCAGACGCTCCGCTTTGCTCTGAGATGCTCCGCTCTATTCTGAGACGCTCTGCTCCGCTCCGCTCTCAGACGCTCCGCTTTGCTCTGAGATGCTCCGCTCTGCTCTGAGACGCTCTGCTCCGCTCTGCTCTGAGACGCTCTGCTCTGAGACGCTCTGCTCCGCTCCGCTCTGAGACGCTCTGCTCCGCTCCGCTCTGACACGCTCTGCTCTGAGACGCTCCGCTCTGCTCTGAGACGCTCTGCTCCGCTCCACTCTGAGACGCTCCGCTCTGAGACGCGCTGAGACGCTCCGCTCTGAGACTCTCCACTCTGAGACGCTCTGCTCCGCTCCGCTCTGAGACGCTCTGCTCCGTTCTGCTCTGAGACGCTCTGCTCTGAGATGCTCTGCTCTGAGACGCTCCGCTCTGAGACGCTCTGCTCTGCGACGCTCTGCTCTGAGACGCTCTGCTCTGAGACGCTCTGCTCCGCTCCGCTCTGAGACGCTCCGCTCTGAGACGCTCTGCTCTGAGACGCTCTGCTCCGCTCCGCTCTGAGACGCTCTAATCTGAGACGCTCCGCTCTGAGACGCTCTGCTCCCCTCCGCTCTGAGACGCTCCGCTCTGAGACGCTCTGCTATGAGACGCTCTGCTCTGAGACGCTCTGCTATGAGACGCTCTGAGACGCTCTGCTCCGCTCCACTCTGAGACGCTCCGCTCTGAGACGCTCTGCTCCGCTCCGCTCTGAGACGCTCTGCTCTGAGACGCTCTGCTCCGCTCCGCTCTGAGACGCTCTGCTCCGCTCTGCTCCGCTCTGAGACGCTCCGCTCTGAGACGCTCCGCTCTGAGACGCTCCGCTCTGAGACGCTCTGCTCTGAGACGCTCTGCTCCGCTCCGCTCTGAGACGCTCTGCTCCGCTCCGCTCTGAGACGCTCCGCTCTGAGACTTTCTGCTCTGAGACGCTCTGCTCCGCTCTGAGACGCTCTGCTCTGAGACGCTCCGCTCCGCTCCGCTCTGAGACGCTCCGCTCTGAGACTGCTCCGCTCTGAGACGCTCTGAGACGCTCCGCTCTGAGACGCTCCGCTCTGAGACGCTCTGCTCTGAGACGTTCCGCTCTGAGACGCTCCGCTCTGAGACGCTCTGCTCTGAGACTGCTCCTCTCTGAGACGCTCTGCTCTGAGACGCTCCGCTCTGAGACTGCTCCGCTCTGAGACGCTCCGCTCCGCTCTGCTCTGAGACGCTCTGCTCCGCTCCGCTCCGAGACGCTCTGCTCTGAGACGCTCTGAGATGCTCCGCTCTGCTCCGCTCCGCTCTGAGACGCTCCGCTCTCAGACGCTCCGCTTTGCTCTGAGATGCTCCGCTCTGTTCTGAGACGCTCTGCTCCGCTCCGCTCTCAGACGCTCCGCTTTGCTCTGAGATGCTCCGCTCTATTCTGAGACGCTCTGCTCCGCTCCGCTCTCAGACGCTCCGCTTTGCTCTGAGATGCTCCGCTCTGCTCTGAGACGCTCTGCTCCGCTCTGCTCTGAGACGCTCTGCTCTGAGACGCTCTGCTCCGCTCCGCTCTGAGACGCTCTGCTCCGCTCCGCTCTGAGACGCTCTGCTCTGAGACGCTCCGCTCTGCTCTGAGACGCTCTGCTCCGCTCCACTCTGAGACGCTCCGCTCTGAGACGCTCTGCTCCGCTCCGCTCTGAGACGCTCTGCTCTGAGACGCTCTGCTCTGCTCCGCTCTGAGACGCTCTGCTCCGCTACGCTCTGAGACGCTCCGCTCTGAGACGCTCCGCTCTGAGACGCTCTGCTCCGCTCCGCTCTGAGACGCTCTGCTCTGAGACGCTCCGCTCTGCTCTGAGACGCTCTGCTCTGAGACGCTCTGCTCCGCTCTGAGACGCTCTGCTCCGCTCCGCTCTGAGACGCTCCGCTTTGAGACTTTCTGCTCTGAGACGCTCTGCTCCGCTCCGCTCTGAGACGCTCCGCTCTGAGACGCTCCGCTCTGAGACGCTCCGCTCTGAGACGCTCCGCTCTGAGACGCTCTGCTCCGCTCCGCTCTGAGACGCTCTGCTCCGTTCTGCTCTGAGACGCTCTGCTCTGAGATGCTCTGCTCTGAGACGCTCCGCTCTGAGACGCTCTGCTCTGCGACGCTCTGCTCTGCTCTGAGACGCTCCGCTCTGAGACGCTCTGCTCTGAGACGCTCTGCTCCGCTCCGCTCTGAGACGCTCCGCTCTGAGACGCTCTGCTCTGAGACGCTCTGCTCCGCTCCGCTCTGAGACGCTCTAATCTGAGACGCTCCGCTCTGAGACGCTCTGCTCCCCTCCGCTCTGAGACGCTCCGCTCTGAGACGCTTTGCTCTGAGACGCTCTGCTCTGAGACGCTCTGCTCTGAGACGCTCTGAGACGCTCTGCTCCGCTCCACTCTGAGACGCTCCGCTCTGAGACGCTCTGCTCCGCTCCGCTCTGAGACGCTCTGCTCTGAGACGCTCTGCTCCGCTCCGCTCTGAGACGCTCTGCTCCGCTCTGAGACGCTCCGCTCTGAGACGCTCTGCTCTGAGACGCTCTGCTCCGCTCCGCTCTGAGACGCTCTGCTCCGCTCTGCTCCGCTCCGCTCTGAGACGCTCCGCTCTGAGACTTTCTGCTCTGAGACGCTCTGCTCCGCTCTGAGACGCTCTGCTCTGAGACGCTCCGCTCTGAGACGCTTCGCTCTGAGACACTCTGCTCTGAGACGCTCTGCTCCGCTCTGAGACGCTCTGCTCTGAGACGCTCCGCTCTGAGAC
Source organism: Gymnoscopelus microlampas (assembly GCF_963454915.1). Lineage (NCBI taxonomy): Eukaryota > Metazoa > Chordata > Actinopteri > Myctophiformes > Myctophidae > Gymnoscopelus > Gymnoscopelus microlampas. The sequence continues at coordinate 91,535 of NW_028155695.1, read as the reverse complement.
GCTCTGCTCTGCTCCGCTCTGAGACGCTCTGCTCTGAGACGCTCTGAGATGCTCCGCTCTGCTCCGCTCCGCTCTGAGACGCTCCGCTCTCAGACGCTCCGCTCCGCTCTGTGACGCTCTGCTCTGAGACGCTCTGCTTTGAGACGCTCTGAGATGCTCCGCTCTGCTCCGCTCCGCTCTGAGACGCTCCGCTCTCAGACGCTCCGCTCCGCTCTGTGACGCTCTGCTCTGAGACGCTCTGCTCCGCTCCGCTCTGAGACGCTCTGCTCCGCTCTGAGACGCTCCGCTCCGCTCTGCTCTGAGACGCTCCGCTCTGAGACTGCTCCGCTCTGAGACGCTCTGCTCCGCTCCGCTCTGAGACGCTCTGCTCCGCTCTGAGACGCTCTGCTCTGAGACGCTCCGCTCTGAGACGCTCTGCTCTGCCCCGCTCTGAGACGCTCTGCTCTGAGACGCTCTGAGATGCTCCGCTCTGCTCCGCTCCGCTCTGAGACGCTCCGCTCTGAGACACTCTGCTCTGAGACGCTCTGCTCCGCTCTGAGACGCTCCGCTCTGAGACGCTCTGCTCTGCTCCGCTCTGAGACGCTCTGCTCTGAGACGCTCTGAGATGCTCCGCTCTGCTCCGCTCTGAGACTGCTCTGAGACGCTCCGCTCTGAGACGCTCCGCTCTGAGACGCTCTGCTCTGAGACGCTCCGCTCTGAGACGCTCTGCTCCGCTCTGAGACGCTCTGCTCCGCTCTGAGACGCTCTGCTCCGCTCCGCTCTGAGATGCTCCTCTCTGCTCCGCTCCGCTCTGAGACGCTCTGCTCCGCTCCGCTCTGAGATGCTCCGCTCTGAGACGCTCTGCTCCGCTCCGCTCTGCTCCGCTCCGCTCTGAGACGCTCTGCTCCGTTCTGCTCTGAGACGCTCTGCTCTGAGACGCTCTGCTCTGAGACGCTCCGCTCTGAGACGCTCTGCTCTGCTCTGCTCTGCTCTGCTCTGAGACGCTCCGCTCTGAGACGCTCTGCTCTGAGACGCTCTGCTCCGCTCTGAGACGCTCCGCTGTGAGACGCTCCGCTCTGAGACGCTCTGCTCTGAGACGCTCTGCTCCGCTCCGCTCTGAGACGCTCTAATCTGAGACGCTCCGCTCTGAGACGCTCTGCTCCCCTCCGCTCTGAGACGCTCCGCTCTGAGACGCTCTGCTCTGAGACGCTCTGCTCTGAGACGCTCTGCTCTGAGACGCTCTGCTCCGCTCCACTCTGAGACGCTCAGCTCTGAGACGCTCTGCTCCGCTCCGCTCTGAGACGCTCCGCTCTGAGACGCTCCGCTCTGAGACGCTCTGCTCTGAGACGCTCTGCTCCGCTCCGCTCTGAGACGCTCCGCTCTGAGACTTTCTGCTCTGAGACGCTCTGCTCCGCTCCGCTCTGAGACGCTCTGCTCTGAGACGCTCCGCTCTGAGACGCTCCGCTCTGAGACACTCTGTGACGCTCTGCTCTGAGACGCTCTGCTCCGCTCCGCTCTGAGACGCTCTGCTCCGCTCTGAGACGCTCCGCTCCGCTCCGCTCTGCTCTGAGACGCTCCGCTCTGAGACTGCTCCGCTCTGAGACGCTCTGCTCCGCTCCGCTCTGCTCTGAGACGCTCCGCTCTGAGACTGCTCCGCTCTGAGACGCTCTGCTCTGCTCTGCTCCGCTCTGAGACGCTCTGCTCCGCTCCGCTCTGAGACGCTCTGCTCTGAGACGCTCCGCTCTGAGACGCTCTGCTCTGCTCCGCTCTGAGACGCTCTGCTCTGAGACGCTCTGAGATGCTCCGCTCTGCTCCGCTCCGCTCTGAGACGCTCCGCTCTGAGACACTCTGCTCTGAGACGCTCTGCTCCGCTCTGAGACGCTCTGCTCTGAGACGCTCCGCTCTGAGACGCTCTGCTCTGCTCCGCTCTGAGACGCTCTGCTCTGCTCTGCTCTGAGACGCTCTGAGATGCTCCGCTCTGCTCCGCTCTGAGACTGCTCTGAGACGCTCCGCTCTGCTCCCCTCCGCTCTGAGACGCTCCGCTCTGAGACGCTCTGCTCTGAGACGCTCTGCTCCGCTCCACTCTGAGACGCTCCGCTCTGAGACGCTCTGCTCCGCTCCGCTCTGAGACGCTCTGCTCTGAGACGCTCTGCTCCGCTCCGCTCTGAGACGCTCTGAGACGCTCCGCTCTGAGACGCTCCGCTCTGAGACGCTCCGCTCTGAGACACTCTGTGACGCTCTGCTCTGAGACGCTCTGCTCCGCTCCGCTCTGAGACGCTCTGTTCCGCTCTGAGACGCTCCGCTCCGCTCCGCTCCGCTCCGCTCCGCTCCGCTCTGCTCTGAGACGCTCCGCTCTGAGACTGCTCCGCTCTGAGACGCTCTGCTCCGCTCCGCTCTGCTCTGAGACGCTCCGCTCTGAGACTGCTCCGCTCTGAGACGCTCTGCTCTGCTCTGCTCCGCTCTGAGACGCTCTGCTCCGCTCCGCTCTGAGACGCTCTGCTCTGAGACGCTCCGCTCTGAGACGCTCTGCTCTGCTCCGCTCTGAGACGCTCTGCTCTGAGACGCTCTGAGATGCTCCGCTCTGCTCCGCTCCGCTCTGAGACGCTCCGCTCTGAGACACTCTGCTCTGAGACGCTCTGCTCCGCTCTGAGACGCTCTGCTCTGAGAAGGTCCGCTCTGAGACGCTCTGCTCTGCTCCGCTCTGAGACGCTCTGAGATGCTCCGCTCTGCTCCGCTCTGAGACTGCTCTGAGACGCTCCGCTCTGCTCCCCTCCGCTCTGAGACGCTCCGCTCTGAGACGCTCCGCTCTGAGACGCTCTGCTCTGAGACGCTCTGCTCTGAGACGCTCTGCTCCGCTCCACTCTGAGACGCTCCGCTCTGAGACGCTCTGCTCCGCTCCGCTCTGAGACGCTCTGCTCTGAGACGCTCTGCTCCGCTCCGCTCTGAGACGCTCTGAGACGCTCCGCTCTGAGACGCTCCGCTCTGAGACGCTCCGCTCTGAGACGCTCTGCTCCGCTCCGCTCTGAGACGCTCCGCTCTGAGACTTTCTGCTCTGAGACGCTTTGCTCCGCTCCGCTCTGAGACGCTCTGCTCTGAGACGCTCCGCTCTGAGACGCTCCGCTCTGAGACACTCTGCTCTGAGACGCTCTGCTCCGCTCTGAGACGCTCTGCTCTGAGACGCTCTGCTCTGAGACGCTCCGCTCTGAGACGCTCTGCTCCGCTCCGCTCTGAGACGCTCCGCTCTCAGACGCTCCGCTCCGCTCTGTGACGCTCTGCTCTGAGACGCTCTGCTCCGCTCCGCTCTGAGACGCTCTGCTCTGAGACGCTCTGAGATGCTCCGCTCTGCTCCGCTCCGCTCTGAGACGCTCCGCTCTCAGACGCTCCGCTCCACTCTGAGACGCTCTGCTCTGAGACGCTCTGCTCCGCTCCGCTCTGAGACGCTCTGCTCCGCTCTGAGACGCTCCGCTCCGCTCTGCTCTGAGACGCTCCGCTCTGAGACTGCTCCGCTCTGAGACGCTCTGAGACGCTCTGCTCTGCTCTGCTCTGCTCCGCTCTGAGACGCTCTGCTCCGTTCCGCTCTGAGACGCTCTGAGATGCTCCGCTCTGCTCCGCTCCGCTCTGAGACGCTCTGCTCTGAGACGCTCTGCTCTGAGACGCTCCGCTCTGCTCTGAGACGCTCTGCTCCGCTCCGCTCTGCTCCGCTCCGCTCTGAGATGCTCCGCTCTGCTCTGAGACGCTCTGCTCCGCTCCGCTCTGAGACGCTCTGCTCCGCTCTGAGATGCTCCGCTCTGCTCTGAGACGATCTGCTCCGCTCCGTTCTGCTCTGCTCCGCTCTGCTCCGCTCCGCTCCGCTCTGAGACGCTCTGCTCCGCTCTGCTCCGCTCCGCTCTGCTCCGCTCCGCTCCGCTCCGCTCCGCTCTGCTCCGCTCCGCTCTGAGATGCTCCGCTCTGCTCCGCTCTGAGACGCTCTGCTCGGCTCCGCTCCGCTCTGAGATGCTCCGCTCTGCTCCGCTCTGAGACGCTCTGCTCCGCTCCGCTCTGCTCCGCTCCGCTCCGCTCTGAGACGCTCTGCTCCGTTCTGCTCTGAGACGCTCTGCTCTGAGACGCTCTGATCTGAGACGCTCCGCTCTGAGACGCTCTGCTCCGCTCCGCTCTGAGATGCTCCGCTCTGAGACACTCTGCTCTGAGACGCTCTGCTCCGCTCCGCTCTGAGATGCTCCGCTCCGCTCCGCTCTGAGACGCTCCGCTCTGAGACGCTCCGCTCTGAGACGCTCTGAGACGCTCCGCTCTGAGACGCTCTGCTCTGAGACGCTCCGCTCTGAGACGCTCTGCTCTGAGACGCTCTGCTCTGAGACTGCTCCGCTCTGAGACGCTCTGCTCTGAGACGCTCCGCTCTGAGACTGCTCCGCTCTGAGACGCTCCGCTCCGCTCTGCTCTGAGACGCTCTGCTCCGCTCCGCTCTGAGACGCTCTGCTCTGAGACGCTCTGAGATGCTCCGCTCCGCTCTGAGACGCTCCGCTCTCAGGTGCTCCGCTTTGCTCTGAGATGCTCCGCTCTGCTCTGAGACGCTCTGCTCCGCTCCGCTCTCAGACGCTCCGCTTTGCTCTGAGATGCTCCGCTCTGCTCTGAGACGCTCTGCTCCGCTCCGCTCTGAGACGCTCTGCTCTGAGACCCTCTGCTCCGCTCTGAGATGCTCCGCTCTGCTCTGAGACGATCTGCTCCGCTCCGCTCTGCTCTGCTCCGCTCTGCTCTGCTCCGCTCTGCTCCGCTCCGCTCTGAGACGCTCAGCTCCGCTCCGCTCTGCTCCGCTACGCTCTGCTCCGCTCCGCTCTGAGATGCTCCGCTCCGCTCCGCTCTGAGACGCTCCGCTCTGAGACGCTCCGCTCTGAGACGCTCCGCTCTGAGACTGCTCCGCTCTGAGACGCTCTGAGACGCTCCGCTCTGAGACGCTCTGCTCTGAGACGCTCCGCTCTGAGACGCTCCGCTCTGAGACGCTCTGCTCTGAGACTGCTCCGCTCTGAGACGCTCTGCTCTGAGACGCTCCGCTCTGAGACTGCTCCGCTCTGAGACGCTCCGCTCCGCTCTGCTCTGAGACGCTCTGCTCCGCTCTGCTCTGCTCCGCTCCGCTCTGAGACGCTCTGCTCTGAGACGCTCTGAGATGCTCCGCTCTGCTCCGCTCCGCTCTGAGAAGCTCCGCTCTCAGGCGCTCCGCTTTGCTCTGAGATGCTCCGCTCTGCTCTGAGACGCTCTGCTCCGCTCCGCTCCGCTCTCAGACACTCCGCTTTGCTCTGAGATGCTCCGCTCTGCTCTGAGACGCTCTGCTCCGCTCCGCTCTCAGACGCTCCGCTTTGCTCTGAGATGCTCCGCTCTGCTCTGAGACGCTCTGCTCAGAGCAGAGCGGAGCGTCTCAGAGGGGAGCGTCTCAGAGCGGAGCGGAGCAGAGCGTCTCGGAGCGGAGCAGAGCGTCTCAGAGCAGAGCGTCTCAGAGCGGAGCGGAGCAGAGCGTCGCAGAGCAGAGCGGAGCATCTCAGAGCAGAGCGGAGCGTCTGAGAGCGGAGCGGAGCAGAGCGGAGCAGAGCGTCTCAGAGCGGAGCGGAGCAGAGCGGAGCATCTCAGAGCGTCTCAGAGCAGAGCGTCTCAGAGCGGAGCGGAGCAGAGCGGAGCGGAGCAGAGCGTCTCAGAGCGGAGCGGAGCAGAGCGGAGCATCTCAGAGCGGAGCGTCTCGGAGCGGAGCGTCTCAGAGCAGAGCGTCTCAGAGCAGAGTGTCTCAGAGCGGAGCGTCTCAGAGCAGAGCGTCTCAGAGCGGAGCGGAGCAGAGCGTCTCAGAGCAGAAAGTCTCAGAGCAGAAAGTCTCAGAGCGTGGAGAGCAGCTCAGCTTCGCCTCAGGACTGGTCTACTCCCTGGGCCTGCTGCAGGCCACTCTGCACAAATATGAACCGTGAGTGACTATCGCACATGAGAGACTAAATTGGGAATGTTGTCATTGGAGAATACCCACCATGCTAAAACTTTATAACAAGATTCCAAATAAATTAAAAGATTCTGGTAATGCTCCATGTTGCTATCCAGAACTTCCCAATGTATTGAATATCTTCAATAAAAATTCAGTCCAATGAGAGACAACTTTTCTCGCTCGTATTTCGTTTATAAGTTTTGTCCTCTGTTAACTACTTAAGCCCTACATACTTACCGTCATACCGTATGACGAATAGTGAAACTAGCAATTCTACAAGCTCACAACAATCTGCTATTTTTGCTGCAAGGGAAAGTGCAACATTGTATCATATTGGTCCCTGAATCTGAACAAAGCAAACGCACTACTGGTTTGAAAACACACTTAATGCATTACTTTTGAGCGTCCTGTGTATCACAAAAACCTTAACGTTATCGGTCTCTCCACTCTCGCCACTTCTAACATTATCTGTCGTTCCATTGTCATGTCCTCCTCTCATCCAGGGCTATGAGTGGCTGCAGTGTGGAGGTGTTTAAGAGGATGGGCACGCTGTACTCTGAAATGAGCGTCCACGAGGCAAGCGCTCTCTGGACTACTTCATCGACCTGCTGCACAAAGACCAGCTGGATGAGACCATTCAAGTGGAGCCACTCACCAAGGCCATCAAATACTACCAGGTAACAACAATACAGGACCTCTAGGCTGCCATCTAGCATTTAAAACATGCACACACTTGTGTGTGTGTGTGTGTGTGTGTGTGTGTGTGTGTGTGTGTGTCTCTCTCCATGAAAAAACTGTGCATGTGCCCGGTCTGCATTAATACGCATTCAACATATTCATGCTTGTTACTTGTCTGTAAGTAACTCACTACTGTTGTGTCCTCCAGCATCTGTACAGCATCCACCTGGCGGAGCACACAGAGGACTGCACCGTGCAGCTGGCTGACCACATCAAGGTATTTCAACGCCTTGTGATTTTATTTTGTCTTTATTTATTTTTTGTTGGTGTTTGCTGGGTTACATGTCGCCTTTCCGATGTTAACGAACCCTATACCTAACCCTAACCGCACGCGGAAGCCACTAGTCGGAGTGGCGAGATGTCAGAATGGAAGGCGGTTACCGTTTGCTGCTGTCTGCTGCACCTTTAATGCGGTCACACCCTTGCCCGTTAAAGCCGAAAGCAAGCTACGTACACTGCAACTGTAAAGACAAACGGATCTAACAAAATAAGACTAAGGAGGTTTATTTTGTAATTTGGTGATTTTTTTTAAATTCTGTTGTGATTTGGCACTATAGTCAAATTTAACAAATTGTCTCAAGACAGTTTACATATAGAGCAGAGACCCAACGTTTCCCCCCCTGAGAGAACATTTGGCAACAGTGGCAAGGAAAAAACTCTCCTTTTAACCACTTAAACCCTATACTTAGTTGACTGGATTCCCAAGAACTCTATTCTAGATCCACTCCTGTTTTCGCTCTACACTGAAATACATTGTCATCAAATGTTTGCCCCAGAATTGGGTTCATGTGGTTATTGGGAAGAAACCTTGGGCAGAACCAGGCTCTAGAGGGTGGGCGCCCCTGAGATACAGGGGAATGGAGAGAGAGAATAAGTGCCTGGTGTGCATGGATTCAAGTTCTCGCCACGACTGATTTCAGTCATTTGTATTCCATAGAAGCCAGCATGTCTTCTATGGCATCATGTTGCGCACCTATGCTCTCAATGCGCCTGCGACTGTTTCACAAATCACACATTACGACTTGGTCATACAAACCTTTTTCAGTCGTGAGATTGTATTTTGCTTTAATCCATGGGTGTGTCTCAGTTCATCCAGAGTGGCCTGGACTGTGTTGCAGTGGAGTCGGCTCGCCTGCGGGCCTTCCTGACCGCCGGTCAGGAGAGCTCCAGCCTCTGCATCCTGCCGAAGGACCTGGACACCTCCTGCTCCGACATCAGACAGTTCTGCAAGAAGATCCGTCGCCGCATGCCCGGAACGGACGTGATGGGAGCACCCGCCGCTGTCATGTTTGGACCACAGGTACACATACACCCATTCTACTGTCTGTACGGGTCAGTGATTCTCAAACCTTTGAATTTCAAGGACCCCCCCCCCCCCCCCCTAATTTTTATGTGCACTAGGCCACAGACCCCCATTTGATGCAATTCATCTCTGGGGTCAATTCTTCATCTCTGGGAACCCCAATCTACCCTGTAAAATATTTTTTCAATTAAACAAAAAGCTACTTTTTGATATAATCTTTCACTGATATATTTTTCACAATGACCATTCCACATACAGGTAAATGTTGTTTGACAACTTCTCTTAGAGTGTTTGCCCCTGACAACCGGGAATGTATTTCTTTATGTACTTTTACAGTTAATAACAGGATTCCCACGGTCATGAATTTCCTGGATATATTTTGAAATGAGAAAAACTGTCTGCCAGGCCTGGAAAATGTTTGGAATTCATCAAATGTTTTGGAAGATGTTTGGATATACATAGTTTTTGGCTATTGATTTTGTTCATAAAAAACATGTCTAACATTTCATGAAATATGTAACATGGTAAAATGCAGTGCTGCGTGAGAGCTGCCTATTATACAGAACATCACGTAACAAAAATAATACATCTACAAGCTAAGAACAAACGTTGTTAGCTTGTAGATCTGTTCTGTCATGTGACGCCTTTGCTCGAGGTCTGTCTTGGGGCATTGATGGAGTAAGAGCCTCATTATCGCCACCATACGATTGATATAGGCCTGGAAATAGGGTGAAAAAGTGATGGAAAAGTTTTGAAAATGACCAGGTAAAAATGTGTGGGAACCCTGACCAGTGCTTTGAAATATTACTGTCTATCCCTGAGTTTCCCCTCCCATTTTTAGACGCTCCGCTCTGAGACGCTCCGCTCTGAGACTGCTCCGCTCTGAGACGCTCTGCTCTGAGACGCTCCGCTCTGAGACTGCTCCGCTCTGAGACGCTCCGCTCTGAGACGCTCTGCTCCGCTCCGCTCTGAGACTGCTCTGCTCTGAGACTGCTCTGCTCTGAGACGCTCTGCTCTGAGACGCTCCGCTCTGAGACGCTCCGCTCTGCTCTGAGACGCTCCGCTCTGCTCTGAGACGCTCCGCTCCGCTCCGCTCCGAGACGCTCCGCTCCGCTCTGAGATGCGTCTCAGAGCAGAGCGTCTCAGAGCGGAGCGTCTCAGAGCTCTGAGACGCTCTGCTCCGCTCTGCTCCGCTCTGCTCTGAGACGCTCTGAGACGCTCCGCTCTGAGACGCTCTGCTCTGAGACGCTCTGAGACGCTCTGCTCTGCTCCGCTCCGCTCTGCTCCGCTCCGCTCTGAGATGCTCCGCTCTGCTCCGCTCCGCTCTGAGACGCTCTGCTCAGAGACGCTCCGCTCTGAGATGCTCCGCTCTGCTCCGCTCCGCTCTGAGACGCTCTGCTCCGCTCAGCTCTGAGACGCTCTGCTCTGAGACGCTCTGAGATGCTCCGCTCTGCTCCGCTCCGCTCTGAGACGCTCTGCTCCGCTCCGCTCTCAGACGCTCCGCTCTGCTCTGAGATGCTCCGCTCTGCTCTGAGACGCTCTGCTCCGCTCCGCTCTGAGACGCTCTGCTCTGAGACGCTCTGCTCCGCTCCGCTCTGAGACGCTCTGCTCCGCTCCGCTCTGAGACGCTCTGCTCCGCTCCGCTCTGAGACGCTCTGAGACGCTCTGCTCCGAGACGCTCCGCTCTGAGACTGTTCCGCTCTGAGGCGCTCTGCTCCGCTCCGCTCTGAGACGCTCTGAGATGCTCCGCTCTGAGACGCTCTGCTCCGCTCCGCTCTCATACGCTCCGCTCTGCTCTGAGATGCTCCGCTCCGCTCTGAGACGCTCTACTCTGAGACGCTCTGCTCCGCTCCGCTCTGAGACGCTCTGCTCCGCTCCGCTCTGAGACGCTCCGCTCCGCTCTGCTCTGAGACGCTCTGCTCAGAGACGCTCCGCTCTGAGACTGTTCCGCTCTGAGGCGCTCTCCAAATACACACCCCACGCACGCTCCAAATACACACCCCACGCACTAATTTTTATGTGCACTAGGCCACAGACCCCCATTTGATGCAATTCATCTCTGGGGTCAATTCTTCATCTCTGGGAACCCCAATCTACCCTGTAAAATATTTTTTCAATTAAACAAAAAGCTACTTTTTGATATAATCTTTCACTGATATATTTTTCACAATGACCATTCCACATACAGGTAAATGTTGTTTGACAACTTCTCTTAGAGTGTTTGCCCCTGACAACCGGGAATGTATTTCTTTATGTACTTTTACAGTTAATAACAGGATTCCCACGGTCATGAATTTCCTGGATATATTTTGAAATGAGAAAAACTGTCTGCCAGGCCTGGAAAATGTTTGGAATTCATCAAATGTTTTGGAAGATGTTTGGATATACATAGTTTTTGGCTATTGATTTTGTTCATAAAAAACATGTCTAACATTTCATGAAATATGTAACATGGTAAAATGCAGTGCTGCGTGAGAGCTGCCTATTATACAGAACATCACGTAACAAAAATAATACATCTACAAGCTAAGAACAAACGTTGTTAGCTTGTAGATCTGTTCTGTCATGTGACGCCTTTGCTCGAGGTCTGTCTTGGGGCATTGATGGAGTAAGAGCCTCATTATCGCCACCATACGATTGATATAGGCCTGGAAATAGGGTGAAAAAGTGATGGAAAAGTTTTGAAAATGACCAGGTAAAAATGTGTGGGAACCCTGACCAGTGCTTTGAAATATTACTGTCTATCCCTGAGTTTCCCCTCCCATTTTTAGACGCTCCGCTCTGAGACGCTCCGCTCTGAGACTGCTTCGCTCTGAGACGCTCTGCTCTGAGACGCTCCGCTCTGAGACTGCTCCGCTCTGAGACGCTCCGCTCTGAGACGCTCTGCTCCGCTCCGCTCTGAGACTGCTCTGCTCTGAGACTGCTCTGCTCTGAGACGCTCTGCTCTGAGACGCTCCGCTCTGAGACGCTCCGCTCTGCTCTGAGACGCTCCGCTCTGCTCTGAGACGCTCCGCTCCGCTCCGCTCTGAGACGCTCCGCTCCGCTCTGAGATGCGTCTCAGAGCAGAGCGTCTCAGAGCGGAGCGTCTCAGAGCTCTGCTCCGCTCTGCTCCGCTCTGCTCCGCTCTGCTCTGAGACGCTCTGAGACGCTCCGCTCTGAGACGCTCCGCTCTGAGACGCTCTGCTCTGAGACGCTCTGAGACGCTCTGCTCTGCTCCGCTCCGCTCTGCTCCGCTCTGCTCCGCTCCGCTCTGAGATGCTCCGCTCTGCTCCGCTCCGCTCTGAGACGCTCTGCTCCGAGACGCTCCGCTCTGAGATGCTCCGCTCTGCTCCGCTCCGCTCTGAGACGCTCTGCTCCGCTCAGCTCTGAGACGCTCTGCTCTGAGACGCTCTGAGATGCTCCGCTCTGCTCTGAGACGCTCTGCTCCGCTCCGCTCTCAGACGCTCCGCTCTGCTCTGAGATGCTCCGCTCTGCTCTGAGACGCTCTGCTCCGCTCTGAGACGCTCTGCTCTGAGACGCTCCGCTCTGAGACGCTCTGCTCCGCTCCGCTCTGAGACGCTCTGCTCCGCTCCGCTCTGAGACGCTCTGAGACGCTCTGCTCCGAGACGCTCCGCTCTGAGACTGTTCCGCTCTGAGGCGCTCTGCTCCGCTCCGCTCTGAGACGCTCTGAGATGCTCCGCTCTGAGACGCTCTGCTCCGCTCCGCTCTCATACGCTCCGCTCTGCTCTGAGATGCTCCGCTCCGCTCTGAGACGCTCTGCTCTGAGACGCTCTGCTCCGCTCCGCTCTGAGACGCTCTGCTCCGCTCCGCTCTGAGACGCTCCGCTCCGCTCTGCTCTGAGACGCTCTGCTCCGAGACGCTCCGCTCTGAGACGCTCTGCTCCGCTCCGCTCTGAGACGCTCCGCTCCGCTCTGCTCTGAGACGCTCTGCTCCGAGACGCTCCGCTCTGAGACTGTTCCGCTCTGAGGCGCTCTCCAAATACACACCCCACGCACGCTCCAAATACACACCCCACGCACGCTCCAAATACACACACCAAGCACGCTCCAAATACCCACCCCACGCACGCTCCAAATACCCACCCCACGCACGCTCCAAATACCCACCCCACGCACGCTCCAAATACCCACCCCACGCACGCTCCAAATACCCACCCCACGCACGCTCCAAATACCCACCCCACGCACGCTCCAAATACCCACCCCACGCACGCTCCAAATACCCACCCCACGCACGCTCCAAATACCCACCCCACGCACGCTCCAAATACCCACCCCACGCACGCTCCAAATACCCACCCCACGCACGCTCCAAATACCCACCCCACGCACGCTCCAAATACCCACCCCACGCACGCTCCAAATACCCACCCCACGCACGCTCCAAATACCCACCCCGCGCACGCTCCAAATACCCACCCCGCGCACGCTCCAAATACCCACCCCGCGCACGCTCCAAATACCCACCCCGCGCACGCTCCAAATACCCACCCCGCGCACGCTCCAAATACCCACCCCGCGCACGCTCCAAATACCCACCCCGCGCACGCTCCAAATACCCACCCCGCGCACGCTCCAAATACCCACCCCGCGCACGCTCCAAATACCCACCCCGCGCACGCTCCAAATACCCACCCCGCGCACGCTCCAAATACCCACCCCGCGCACGCTCCAAATACCCACCCCGCGCACGCTCCAAATACCCACCCCGCGCACGCTCCAAATACCCACCCCGCGCACGCTCCAAATACCCACCCCGCGCACGCTCCAAATACCCACCCCGCGCACGCTCCAAATACCCACCCCGCGCACGCTCCAAATACCCACCCCGCGCACGCTCCAAATACCCACCCCGCGCACGCTCCAAATACCCACCCCGCGCACGCTCCAAATACCCACCCCGCGCACGCTCCAAATACCCACCCCGCGCACGCTCCAAATACCCACCCCGCGCACGCTCCAAATACCCACCCCGCGCACGCTCCAAATACCCACCCCGCGCACGCTCCAAATACCCACCCCGCGCACGCTCCAAATACCCACCCCGCGCACGCTCCAAATACCCACCCCGCGCACGCTCCAAATACCCACCCCGCGCACGCTCCAAATACCCATCCCGCGCACGCTCCAAATACCCACCCCGCGCACGCTCCAAATACCCACCCCGCGCACGCTCCAAATACCCACCCCGCGCACGCTCCAAATACCCACCCCGCGCACGCTCCAAATACCCACCCCGCGCACGCTCCAAATACCCACCCCGCGCACGCTCCAAATACCCACCCCGCGCACGCTCCAAATACCCACCCCGCGCACGCTCCAAATACCCACCCCGCGCACGCTCCAAATACCCACCCCGCGCACGCTCCAAATACCCACCCCGCGCACGCTCCAAATACCCACCCCACGCACGCTCCAAATACCCACCCCACGCACGCTCCAAATACCCACCCCACGCACGCTCCAAATACCCACCCCACGCACGCTCCAAATACCCACCCCACGCACGCTCCAAATACACACCCCACGCACGCTCCAAATACACACTCCGCTCCGCTCTGAGACGCTCCGCTCCGCTCCGCTCTGAGATGCTCTGCTCCGCTCTCTGAGACGCTCCGCTCTGCTCCGCTCCGCTCTGAGACGCTCTGCTCCGCTCCGCTCTGAGATGCTCCGCTCCGCTCTGAGACGCTCTGCTCCGCTCCGCTCTGAGACGCTCTGCTCCGCTCTGCTCCGCTCTGCTCCGCTCCGCTCTGAGATGCTCCGCTCTGAGACGTTCTGCTACGCTCCGCTCTGAGATGCTCCGCTCTGCTCTGAGACGCTCTGCTCCGCTGAGAGTGCTCCGCTCTGAGACGCTCCGCTCTGAAACGCTCTGCTCTGAGACGCTCTGCTCCGCTCCGCTCTGAGACGCTCTGAGATGCTCCGCTCTGCTCTGAGACGCTCTGCTCTGAGACGCTCCGCTCCGCTCTGCTCTGAGACGCTCTGCTCTGAGACGCTCCGCTCCGCTCTGCTCTGAGACGCTCTGCTCTGAGACGCTCCGCTCTGAGACGCTCTGCTCTGAGACGCTCTGCTCCGCTCTGCTCCGCTCCGCTCTGAGATGCTCCGCTCTGAGACGCTCTGCTCCGCTCCGCTCTGAGATGCTCCGCTCTGAGATGCTCCGCTCTGAGACGCTCTGCTCCGCTCCGCTCTGAGACGCTCTGCTCCGTTCTGCTCTGAGACGCTCTGCTCTGAGACGCTCCGCTCTGAGACGCTCCGCTCTGAGACGCTCTGCTCCGCTCCGCTCTGAGACGCTCCGCTCTGAGACGCTCTGCTCTGAGACGCTCCACTCTGAGACACTCCGCTCTGAGACGCTCCGCTCTGAGACGCTCTGCTCTGAGACGCTCTGCTCCGCTCCGCTCTGAGACGCTCTGCTCCGCTCTGAGACGCTCTGCTCTGAGACGCTCCGCTCTGAGACTGCTCCGCTCTGAGACGCTCTGCTCCGCTCCGCTCTGCTCCGCTCCGCTCTGAGAGTGCTCCGCTCTGAGACGCTCCGCTCTGAGACGCTCTGATCCGCTCCGCTCTGAGATGCTCTGCTCCGCTCCGCTCTGAGACGCTCTGAGATGCTCCGCTCCGCTCTGAGACGCTCTGCTCTGAGACGCTCCGCTCCGCTCTGCTCTGAGACGCTCTGCTCTGAGACGCTCCGCTCCGCTCTGAGACGCTCCGCTCTGAGATGCTCCGCTCCGCTCTGAGACGCTCTGCTCTGAGACGCTCTGCTCTGAGACGCTCTGCTCCGCTCTGAGATGCTCCGCTCTGCTCTGAGACGATCTGCTCCGCTCCGCTCTGAGACACTCTGCTCCGCTCCGCTCTGAGACGCTCTGCTCCGCTCCGCTCTGAGATGCTCCGCTCTGAGACGCTCTGCTCCGCTCCGCTCCGCTCTGAGACGCTCTGCTCCGTTCTGCTCTGAGACGCTCTGCTCTGAGACGCTCTGCTCTGAGACGCTCCGCTCTGAGACGCTCTGCTCCGCTCCGCTCTGAGACGCTCTGCTCTGAGACGCTCTGCTCCGCTCTGCTCTGAGACGCTCTGCTCTGAGACTGCTCCGCTCTGAGACGCTCTGCTCTGCTCCGCTCTGAGACGTTCTGCTCTGAGACGCTCCGCTCTGAGACTGCTCCGCTCTGAGACGCTCTATTCTGCTCCGCTCTGAGACGCTCTGCTCTGAGACACTCTGCTCTGAGACGCTCTGCTCTGAGACGCTCCGCTCTGAGACGCTCCGCTCTGAGACGCTCCGCTCTGCTCCGCTCCGCTCTGAGACTGCTCCGCTCTGAGACTGCTCTGCTCCGCTCTGAGACGCTCTGAGACGCTCCGCTCTGAGACGCTCTGCTCTGAGACGCTCCGCTCTGAGACGCTCCGCTCTGAGACGCTCTGCTCTGAGACGCTCTGCTCCGCTCCGCTCTGGGACGCTCCGCTCTGCTCCGCTCCGCTCTGAGACTGCTCCGCTCTGAGACTGCTCTGCTCCGCTCTGAGACGCTCTGAGACGCTCCGCTCTTTGACGCTCTGCTCTGAGACGCTCTGAGACGCTCCGCTCTGAGACGCTCCGCTCTGCTCCGCTCTGAGACGCTCTGAGACGCTCCGCTCTGAGACGCTCTGCTCTGAGACGCTCTGCTCCGCTCCGCTCTGAGACGCTCCGCTCTGCTCCGCTCCGCTCCGCTCTGAGACGCTCTGCTCTGAGACGCTCCGCTCTGAGACGCTCTGAGATGCTCTGAGATGCTCCGCTCCGCTCTGAGACGCTCCGCTCTGAGACGCTCTGAGACTGCTCCGCTCTGAGACGCTCTGCTCTGAGACGCTTTTACGTTTGGTATTTTAAAGGAATAGTTTACCCCGAAAATAACTTTCCGTCGCATTCCTAAGCATTCCTAAACGGGAGTTGATGGGGATTTTAATCAATCCAATGACAATAAAATGTCTAAAGTGACACTTTGGTACCACTACCACAAAACTCAAGCCAAGCCATACTGGAAAGAAATGGATTTGAAAAGGTTGTATCCAGTTTAACTGAGCACTAGGCTTACGTGATCATAATTCTTGTTAATGGCATCAATGGACATTTAGTTTAAAAGTTTTACATTAATAAAAGTTTAAGAAGAGTAATGAATATCATATCATAAAATTAGGATAATCATTTCTGGATCCTAAAATTATTACGATATTTATCAATTCCGATTCCTTCATTTTCATGGGTACCTGGCAGTTTGGATATGGTTCCTAATTTCTATACCCAACCGTGACTGTGTGTCTTCCAGGCCATCGAGATGGAACTGAGGAAGATGGAGGTGGGCCAGGCTAACCGCCAGGTGTCCCTCCTCACCGCCTTCATGCCTGAGTCCTTCCTCCGCCATGGAGGAGACCACGACTGTATCCTGGTGCTGCTGCTCATTCCAAGGCTCATCTGCAAGGTGTGTGTGATCTGCAAAAAAACTAAAAAAATAGTCTGACCAATGCCACATGGGTTTGATCCTGATTTTGGAGAGTCCTAGACCACTAATGTTTGACCGATCTTTTGTAAAAAAAAAAGTATTTTAATGTATTTAACAACATAAGCCCTGTTCATACATTTTCAGAAATAGCCTATCTACAAGCTCACAATGTGTCGTGAGCTTGTAGATCGACTATTTTTGTTATTGTTTTGAAAACGTTTGTTAATGTTCACTTAAAATGACATGCCCAAATAGGGACACTCTGTTGAAAGTGGTAAAACATTGGGACACATCGGCAGCCAACCGATGTATCGCTCAGGCTCTGCTTACCACCTGTTCCCAACATGTCCGTGTGTCATTTCCCCTGCAGGCGGAGTTGACCCCCTGCAGGGAACCGCGATGAGGGGATCCCGTGGAGAGCAGCTCAGCTTCGCCTCAGGACTGGTCTACTCCCTGGGCCTGCTGCAGGCCACTCTGCACAAATATGAACCGTGAGTGACTATCGCACATGAGAGACTAAATTGGGAATGTTGTCATTGGAGAATACCCACCATGCTAAAACTTTATAACAAGATTCCAAATAAATTAAAAGATTCTGGTAATGCTCCATGTTGCTATCCAGAACTGAACACCTTTATTCCCAATGTATTGAATACCTTCAATAAAAATTCAGTCCAATGAGAGACAACTTTTCTCGCTCGTATTTCGTTTATAAGTTTTGTCCTCTGTTAACTACTTAAGCCCTACATACTTACCGTCATACCGTATGACGAATAGTGAAACTAGCAATTCTACAAGCTCACAACAATCTGCTATTTTTGCTGCAAGGGAAAGTGCAACATTGTATCATATTGGTCCCTGAATCTGAACAAAGCAAACGCACTACTGGTTTGAAAACACACTTAATGCATTACTTTTGAGCGTCCTGTGTATCACAAAAACCTTAACGTTATCGGTCTCTCCACTCTCGCCACTTCTAACATTATCTGTCGTTCCATTGTCATGTCCTCCTCTCATCCAGGGCTATGAGTGGCTGCAGTGTGGAGGTGTTTAAGAGGATGGGCACGCTGTACTCTGAAATGAGCGTCCACGAGGCAAGCGCTCTCTGGACTACTTCATCGACCTGCTGCACAAAGACCAGCTGGATGAGAACATTCAAGTGGAGCCACTCACCAAGGCCATCAAATACTACCAGGTAACAACAATACAGGACCTCTAGGCTGCCATCTAGCATTTAAAACATGCACACACTTGTGTGTGTGTGTGTGTGTGTGTGTGTGTGTGTCTCTCTCCATGAAAAAACTGTGCATGTGCCCGGTCTGCATTAATACGCATTCAACATATTCATGCTTGTTACTTGTCTGTAAGTAACTCACTACTGTTGTGTCCTCCAGCATCTGTACAGCATCCACCTGGCGGAGCACACAGAGGACTGCACCGTGCAGCTGGCTGACCACATCAAGGTATTTCAACGCCTTGTGATTTTATTTTGTCTTTATTTATTTTTTGTTGGTGTTTGCTGGGTTACATGTCGCCTTTCCGATGTTAACGAACCCTATACCTAACCCTAACCGCACGCGGAAGCCACTAGTCGGAGTGGCGAGATGTCAGAATGGAAGGCGGTTACCGTTTGCTGCTGTCTGCTGCACCTTTAATGCGGTCACACCCTTGCCCGTTAAAGCCGAAAGCAAGCTACGTACACTGCAACTGTAAAGACAAACGGATCTAACAAAATAAGACTAAGGAGGTTTATTTTGTAATTTGGTGTTTTTTTTTTAATTCTGTTGTGATTTGGCACTATAGTCAAATTTAACAAATTGTCTCAAGACAGTTTACATATAGAGCAGAGACCCAACGTTTCCCCCCCTGAGAGAACATTTGGCAACAGTGGCAAGGAAAAAACTCTCCTTTTAACCACTTAAACCCTATACTTAGTTGACTGGATTCCCAAGAACTCTATTCTAGATCCACTCCTGTTTTCGCTCTACACTGAAATACATTGTCATCAAATGTTTGCCCCAGAATTGGGTTCATGTGGTTATTGGGAAGAAACCTTGGGCAGAACCAGGCTCTAGAGGGTGGGCGCCCCTGAGATACAGGGGAATGGAGAGAGAGAATAAGTGCCTGGTGTGCATGGATTCAAGTTCTCGCCACGACTGATTTCAGTCATTTGTATTCCATAGAAGCCAGCATGTCTTCTATGGCATCATGTTGCGCACCTATGCTCTCAATGCGCCTGCGACTGTTTCACAAATCACACATTACGACTTGGTCATACAAACCTTTTTCAGTCGTGAGATTGTATTTTGCTTTAATCCATGGGTGTGTCTCAGTTCATCCAGAGTGGCCTGGACTGTGTGGCAGTGGAGTCCCCCTAATTTTTATGTGCACTAGGCCACAGACCCCCATTTGATGCAATTCATCTCTGGGGTCAATTCTTCATCTCTGGGAACCCCAATCTACCCTGTAAAATATTTTTTCAATTAAACAAAAAGCTACTTTTTGATATAATCTTTCACTGATATATTTTTCACAATGACCATTCCACATACAGGTAAATGTTGTTTGACAACTTCTCTTAGAGTGTTTGCCCCTGACAACCGGGAATGTATTTCTTTATGTACTTTTACAGTTAATAACAGGATTCCCACGGTCATGAATTTCCTGGATATATTTTGAAATGAGAAAAACTGTCTGCCAGGCCTGGAAAATGTTTGGAATTCATCAAATGTTTTGGAAGATGTTTGGATATACATAGTTTTTGGCTATTGATTTTGTTCATAAAAAACATGTCTAACATTTCATGAAATATGTAACATGGTAAAATGCAGTGCTGCCTATTATACAGAACATCACGTAACAAAAATAATACATCTACAAGCTAAGAACAAACGTTGTTAGCTTGTAGATCTGTTCTGTCATGTGACGCCTTTGCTCGAGGTCTGTCTTGGGGCATTGATGGAGTAAGAGCCTCATTATTGCCACCATACGATTGATATAGGCCTGGAAATAGGGTGAAAAAGTGATGGAAAAGTTTTGAAAATGACCAGGTAAAAATGTGTGGGAACCCTGACCAGTGCTTTAAAATATTACTGTCTATCCCTGAGTTTCCCCTCCCATTTTTAGACGCTCCGCTCTGAGACGCTCCGCTCTGAGACTGCTCCGCTCTGAGACGCTCTGCTCTGAGACGCTCCGCTGTGAGACTGCTCCGCTCTGAGACGCTCCGCTCTGAGACGCTCTGCTCCGCTCCGCTCTGAGACTGCTCTGCTCTGCTCAGCTCTGAGACGCTCTGCTCTGAGACGCTCTGAGATGCTCCGCTCTGCTCCGCTCCGCTCTGAGACGCTCTGCTCCGCTCCGCTCTCAGACGCTCCGCTCTGCTCTGAGATGCTCCGCTCTGCTCTGAGACGCTCTGCTCCGCTCTGCTCCGCTCCGCTCTGAGACGCTCTGCTCTGAGACGCTCTGCTCCGCTCCGCTCTGAGACGCTCTGCTCCGCTCCGCTCTGAGACGCTCTGCTCCGCTCCGCTCTGAGACGCTCTGAGACGCTCTGCTCCGAGACGCTCCGCTCTGAGACTGTTCCGCTCTGAGGCGCTCTGCTCCGCTCCGCTCTGAGACGCTCTGAGATGCTCCGCTCTGAGACGCTCCGCTCTGAGACGCTCTGCTCCGCTCCGCTCTCAGACGCTCCGCTCTGCTCTGAGATGCTCCGCTCCGCTCTGAGACGCTCTGCTCTGAGACGCTCTGCTCCGCTCCGCTCTGAGACGCTCTGCTCCGCTCCGCTCTGAGACGCTCCGCTCCGCTCTGCTCTGAGACGCTCTGCTCCGAGACGCTCCGCTCTGAGACTGTTCCGCTCTGAGGCGCTCTCCAAATACACACCCCACGCACGATCCAAATACACACCCCACGCACGCTCCAAATACACACACCAAGCACGCTCCAAATACACACCCCACGCACGCTCCAAATACACACCCCACGCACGCTCCAAATACCCACCCCACGCACGCTCCAAATACCCACCCCACGCACGCTCCAAATACCCACCCCACGCACGCTCCAAATACCCACCCCACGCACGCTCCAAATACCCACCCCACGCACGCTCCAAATACCCACCCCACGCACGCTCCAAATACCCACCCCACGCACGCTCCAAATACCCACCCCACGCACGCTCCAAATACCCACCCCACGCACGCTCCAAATACCCACCCCACGCACGCTCCAAATACCCACCCCACGCACGCTCCAAATACCCACCCCACGCACGCTCCAAATACCCACCCCACGCACGCTCCAAATACCCACCCCACGCACGCCCCAAATACCCACCCCACGCACGCTCCAAATACCCACCCCACGCACGCTCCAAATACCCACCCCACGCACGCTCCAAATACCCACCCCACGCACGCTCCAAATACCCACCCCACGCACGCTCCAAATACCCACCCCACGCACGCTCCAAATACCCACCCCACGCACGCTCCAAATACCCACCCCACGCACGCTCCAAATACCCACCCCACGCACGCTCCAAATACCCACCCCACGCACGCTCCAAATACCCACCCCACGCACGCTCCAAATACCCACCCCACGCACGCTCCAAATACCCACCCCACGCACGCTCCAAATACCCACCCCACGCACGCTCCAAATACCCACCCCACGCACGCTCCAAATACCCACCCCACGCACGCTCCAAACACCCCACGCACGCTCCAAATACCCACCCCACGCTCTGCTCCGCTCTCTGAGACGCTCCGCTCTGCTCCGCTCCGCTCTGAGACGGTCTGCTCCGCTCCGCTCTGAGATGCTCCGCTCCGCTCTGAGACGCTCTGCTCCGCTCCGCTCTGAGACGCTCTGCTCCGCTCTGCTCCGCTCCGCTCTGAGATGCTCCGCTCTGAGACGTTCTGCTCCGCTCCGCTCTGAGATGCTCCGCTCTGCTCTGAGACGCTCTGCTCCGCTGAGAGTGCTCCGCTCTGAGACGCTCCGCTCTGAAACGCTCTGCTCTGAGACGCTC
The DNA here is from genome assembly GCF_963454915.1 of Gymnoscopelus microlampas. Lineage (NCBI taxonomy): Eukaryota > Metazoa > Chordata > Actinopteri > Myctophiformes > Myctophidae > Gymnoscopelus > Gymnoscopelus microlampas. Next base: position 70,096 of record NW_028155695.1, on the reverse strand, counting down.
TGCTCCGCTCCGCTCTGAGACGCTCTGAGATGCTCCGCTCTGCTCTGAGACGCTCTGCTCTGAGACGCTCCGCTCCGCTCTGCTCTGAGACGCTCTGCTCTGAGACGCTCCGCTCCGCTCTGCTCTGAGACGCTCTGCTCTGAGACGCTCCGCTCTGAGACGCTCTGCTCTGAGACGCTCTGCTCCGCTCCGCTCTGAGATGCTCCGCTCTGAAACGCTCTGCTCCGCTCCGCTCTGAGATGCTCCGCTCTGAGATGCTCCGCTCTGAGACGCTCTGCTCCGCTCCGCTCTGAGACGCTCTGCTCCGTTCTGCTCTGAGACGCTCTGCTCTGAGACGCTCTGCTCTGAGACGCTCCGCTCTGAGACGCTCTGCTCTGAGACGCTCTGCTCTGAGACGCTCTGCTCCGCTCCGCTCTAAGACGCTCCGCTCTGAGACGCTCTGCTCTGAGACGCTCTGCTCTGAGACGCTCTGCTCTGAGACGCTCCGCTCTGAGACACTCCGCTCTGAGACGCTCCGCTCTGAGACGCTCTGCTCTGAGACGCTCTGCTCCGCTCCGCTCTGAGACGCTCTGCTCCGCTCTGAGACGCTCTGCTCTGAGACGCTCCGCTCTGAGACTGCTCCGCTCTGAGACGCTCTGCTCCGCTCCGCTCTGCTCCGCTCCGCTCTGAGAGTGCTCCGCTCTGAGACGCTCCGCTCTGAGACGCTCTGCTCCGCTCCGCTCTGAGACGCTCTGCTCCGCTCCGCTCTGAGACGCTCTGAGATGCTCCACTCTGCTCCGCTCCGCTCTGAGACGCTCTGCTCCGCTCTGAGACGCTCTGCTCTGAGACGCTCCGCTCCGCTCTGCTCTGAGACGCTCTGCTCTGAGACGCTCCGCTCCGCTCTGAGACGCTCCGCTCTGAGATGCTCCGCTCCGCTCTGAGATGCTCCGCTCCGCTCTGAGACGCTCTGCTCTGAGACGCTCTGCTCTGAGACGCTCTGCTCCGCTCCGCTCTGAGATGCTCCGCTCTGCTCTGAGACGATCTGCTCCGCTCCGCTCTGAGACACTCTGCTCCGCTCCGCTCTGAGATGCTCCGCTCTGAGACGCTCTGCTCCGCTCCGCTCTGAGATGCTCCGCTCTGAGACGCTCTGCTCCGCTCCGCTCTGAGACGCTCTGCTCCGTTCTGCTCTGAGACGCTCTGCTCTGAGACGCTCTGCTCTGAGACGCTCCGCTCTGAGACGCTCTGCTCCGCTCCGCTCTGAGACGCTCTGCTCTGAGACGCTCTGCTCTGAGACGCTCTGCTCCGCTCCGCTCTGAAACGCTCTGCTCTGAGACGCTCCGCTCTGAGACTGCTCCGCTCTGAAACGCTCTGCTCTGCTCCGCTCTGAGACGTTCTGCTCTGAGACGCTCCGCTCTGAGACTGCTCCGCTCTGAGACGCTCTGCTCTGCTCCGCTCTGAGACGCTCTGCTCTGAGACACTCTGCTCTGAGACGCTCTGCTCTGAGACGCTCCGCTCTGAGACGCTCCGCTCTGAGACGCTCTGCTCTGAGACGCTCTGCTCCGCTCCGCTCTGAGACGCTCCGCTCTGCTCCGCTCCGCTCTGAGACTGCTCCGCTCTGAGACTGCTCTGCTCCGCTCTGAGACGCTCTGAGACGCTCCGCTCTGAGACGCTCTGCTCTGAGACGCTCTGAGACTGCTCTGCTCCGCTCTGAGACGCTCTGAGACGCTCCGCTCTGAGACGCTCTGCTCTGAGACGCTCTGCTCTGAGACGCTCTGAGACGCTCCGCTCTGAGACGCTCCGCTCTGCTCCGCTCTGAGACGCTCTGAGACGCTCCGCTCTGAGACGCTCTGCTCTGAGACGCTCTGCTCCGCTCCGCTCTGAGACGCTCCGCTCTGCTCCGCTCCGCTCCGCTCCGCTCCGCTCTGCTCTGAGACGCTCTGCTCTGAGACGCTCCGCTCTGAGACGCTCTGAGATGCTCTGAGATGCTCCGCTCCGCTCTGAGACGCTCCGCTCTGAGACGCTCTGCTCCGCTCCGCTCTGAGACGCTCGAGACGCTCCGCTCTGAGACGCTCCGCTCTGAGACGCTCCGCTCTGAGACGCTCTGAGACGCTCTGAGACTGCTCCGCTCTGAGACGCTCTGCTCTGAGACGCTCTGCTCTGAGACGCTTTTACGTTTGGTATTTTAAAGGAATAGTTTACCCCGAAAATAACTTTCCGTCGCATTCCTAAGCATTCCTAAACGGGAGTTGATGGGGATTTTAATCAATCCAATGAAAATAAAATGTTTAACTGAGCACTAGGCTTACGTGATCATAATTCTTGTTAATGGCATCAATGGACATTTAGTTTAAAAGTTTTACATTAATAAAAGTTTAAGAAGAGTAATGAATATCATATCATAAAATTAGGATAATCATTTCTGGATCCTAAAATTATTACGATATTTATCAATTCCGATTCCTTCATTTTCATGGGTACCTGGCAGTTTGGATATGGTTCCTAATTTCTATACCCAACCGTGACTGTGTGTCTTCCAGGCCATCGAGATGGAACTGAGGAAGATGGAGGTGGGCCAGGCTAACCGCCAGGTGTCCCTCCTCACCGCCTTCATGCCTGAGTCCTTCCTCCGCCATGGAGGAGACCACGACTGTATCCTGGTGCTGCTGCTCATTCCAAGGCTCATCTGCAAGGTGTGTGTGATCTGCAAAAAAACGAAAAAAATAGTCTGACCAATGCCACATGGGTTTGATCCTGATTTTGGAGAGTCCTAGACCACTAATGTTTGACCGATCTTTTGTAAAAAAAAAAGTATTTTAATGTATTTAACAACATAAGCCCTGTTCATACATTTTCAGAAATAGCCTATCTACAAGCTCACAATGTGTCGTGAGCTTGTAGATCGACTATTTTTGTTATTGTTTTGAAAACGTTTGTTAATGTTCACTTAAAATGACATGCCCAAATAGGGACACTCTGTTGAAAGTGGTAAAACATTGGGACACATCGGCAGCCAACCGATGTATCGCTCAGGCTCTGCTTACCACCTGTTCCCAACATGTCCGTGTATCATTTCCCCTGCAGGCGGAGTTGACCCCCTGCAGGGAACCGCGATGAGGGGATCCCGTGGAGAGCAGCTCAGCTTCGCCTCAGGACTGGTCTACTCCCTGGGCCTGCTGCAGGCCACTCTGCACAAATATGAACCGTGAGTGACTATCGCACATGAGAGACTAAATTGGGAATGTTGTCATTGGAGAATACCCACCATGCTAAAACTTTATAACAAGATTCCAAATAAATTAAAAGATTCTGGTAATGCTCCATGTTGCTATCCAGAACTGAACACCTTTATTCCCAATGTATTGAATATCTTCAATAAAAATTCAGTCCAATGAGAGACAACTTTTCTCGCTCGTATTTCGTTTATAAGTTTTGTCCTCTGTTAACTACTTAAGCCCTACTTACCGTCATACCGTATGACGAATAGTGAAACTAGCAATTCTACAAGCTCACAACAATCTGCTATTTTTGCTGCAAGGGAAAGTGCAACATTGTATCATATTGGTCCCTGAATCTGAACAAAGCAAACGCACTACTGGTTTGAAAACACACTTAATGCATTACTTTTGAGCGTCCTGTGTATCACAAAAACCTTAACGTTATCGGTCTCTCCACTCTCGCCACTTCTAACATTATCTGTCGTTCCATTGTCATGTCCTCCTCTCATCCAGGGCTATGAGTGGCTGCAGTGTGGAGGTGTTTAAGAGGATGGGCACGCTGTACTCTGAAATGAGCGTCCACGAGGCAAGCGCTCTCTGGACTACTTCATCGACCTGCTGCACAAAGACCAGCTGGATGAGACCATTCAAGTGGAGCCACTCACCAAGGCCATCAAATACTACCAGGTAACAACAATACAGGACCTCTAGGCTGCCATCTAGCATTTAAAACATGCACACACTTGTGTGTGTGTGTGTGTGTGTGTGTGTGTGTGTGTGTGTGTGTCTCTCTCCATGAAAAAACTGTGCATGTGCCCGGTCTGCATTAATACGCATTCAACATATTCATGCTTGTTACTTGTCTGTAAGTAACTCACTACTGTTGTGTCCTCCAGCATCTGTACAGCATCCACCTGGCGGAGCACACAGAGGACTGCACCGTGCAGCTGGCTGACCACATCAAGGTATTTCAACGCCTTGTGATTTTATTTTGTCTTTATTTATTTTTTGTTGGTGTTTGCTGGGTTACATGTCGCCTTTCCGATGTTAACGAACCCTATACCTAACCCTAACCGCACGCGGAAGCCACTAGTCGGAGTGGCGAGATGTCAGAATGGAAGGCGGTTACCGTTTGCTGCTGTCTGCTGCACCTTTAATGCGGTCACACCCTTGCCCGTTAAAGCCGAAAGCAAGCTACGTACACTGCAACTGTAAAGACAAACGGATCTAACAAAATAAGACTAAGGAGGTTTATTTTGTAATTTGGTGATTTTTTTTAAATTCTGTTGTGATTTGGCACTATAGTCAAATTTAACAAATTGTCTCAAGACAGTTTACATATAGAGCAGAGACCCAACGTTTCCCCCCCTGAGAGAACATTTGGCAACAGTGGCAAGGAAAAAACTCTCCTTTTAACCACTTAAACCCTAGTTGACTGGATTCCCAAGAACTCTATTCTAGATCCACTCCTGTTTTCGCTCTACACTGAAATACATTGTCATCAAATGTTTGCCCCAGAATTGGGTTCATGTGGTTATTGGGAAGAAACCTTGGGCAGAACCAGGCTCTAGAGGGTGGGCGCCCCTGAGATACAGGGGAATGGAGAGAGAGAATAAGTGCCTGGTGTGCATGGATTCAAGTTCTCGCCACGACTGATTTCAGTCATTTGTATTCCATAGAAGCCAGCATGTCTTCTATGGCATCATGTTGCGCACCTATGCTCTCAATGCGCCTGCGACTGTTTCACAAATCACACATTACGACTTGGTCATACAAACCTTTTTCAGTCGTGAGATTGTATTTTGCTTTAATCCATGGGTGTGTCTCAGTTCATCCAGAGTGGCCTGGACTGTGTTGCAGTGGAGTCGGCTCGCCTGCGGGCCTTCCTGACCGCCGGTCAGGAGAGCTCCAGCCTCTGCATCCTGCCGAAGGACCTGGACACCTCCTGCTCCGACATCAGACAGTTCTGCAAGAAGATCCGTCGCCGCATGCCCGGAACGGACGTGATGGGAGCACCCGCCGCTGTCATGTTTGGACCACAGGTACACATACACCCATTCTACTGTCTGTACGGGTCAGTGATTCTCAAACCTTTGAATTTCAAGGACCCCGCCCCCCCCCCCCTAATTTTTATGTGCACTAGGCCACAGACCCCCATTTGATGCAATTCATCCCTGGGGTCAATTCTTCATCTCTGGGAACCCCAATCTACCCTGTAAAATATTTTTTCAATTAAACAAAAAGCTACTTTTTGATATAATCTTTCACTGATATATTTTTCACAATGACCATTCCACATACAGGTAAATGTTGTTTGACAACTTCTCTTAGAGTGTTTGCCCCTGACAACCGGGAATGTATTTCTTTATGTACTTTTACAGTTAATAACAGGATTCCCACGGTCATGAATTTCCTGGATATATTTTGAAATGAGAAAAACTGTCTGCCAGGCCTGGAAAATGTTTGGAATTCATCAAATGTTTTGGAAGATGTTTGGATATACATAGTTTTTGGCTATTGATTTTGTTCATAAAAAACATGTCTAACATTTCATGAAATATGTAACATGGTAAAATGCAGTGCTGCGTGAGAGCTGCCTATTATACAGAACATCACGTAACAAAAATAATACATCTACAAGCTAAGAACAAACGTTGTTAGCTTGTAGATCTGTTCTGTCATGTGACGCCTTTGCTCGAGGTCTGTCTTGGGGCATTGATGGAGTAAGAGCCTCATTATTGCCACCATACGATTGATATAGGCCTGGAAATAGGGTGAAAAAGTGATGGAAAAGTTTTGAAAATGACCAGGTAAAAATGTGTGGGAACCCTGACCAGTGCTTTAAAATATTACTGTCTATCCCTGAGTTTCCCCTCCCATTTTTAGACGCTCCGCTCTGAGACGCTCCGCTCTGAGACTGCTCCGCTCTGAGACGCTCTGCTCTGAGACGCTCCGCTCTGAGACTGCTCCGCTCTGAGACGCTCCGCTCTGAGACGCTCTGCTCCGCTCCGCTCTGAGACTGCTCTGCTCTGAGACTGCTCTGCTCTGAGACGCTCTGCTCTGAGACGCTCCGCTCTGAGACGCTCCGCTCTGCTCTGAGACGCTCCGCTCTGCTCTGAGACGCTCCGCTCCGCTCCGCTCTGAGACGCTCCGCTCCGCTCTGAGATGCGTCTCAGAGCAGAGCGTCTCAGAGCGGAGCGTCTCAGAGCTCTGAGACGCTCTGCTCCGCTCTGCTCCGCTCTGCTCTGAGACGCTCTGAGACGCTCCGCTCTGAGACGCTCCGCTCTGAGACGCTCTGCTCTGAGACGCTCTGAGACGCTCTGCTCTGCTCCGCTCCGCTCTGCTCCGCTCCGCTCTGAGATGCTCCGCTCTGCTCCGCTCCGCTCTGAGACGCTCTGCTCCGAGACGCTCCGCTCTGAGATGCTCCGCTCTGCTCCGCTCCGCTCTGAGACGCTCTGCTCCGCTCAGCTCTGAGACGCTCTGCTCTGAGACGCTCTGAGATGCTCCGCTCTGCTCCGCTCCGCTCTGAGACGCTCTGCTCCGCTCCGCTCTCAGACGCTCCGCTCTGCTCTGAGATGCTCCGCTCTGCTCTGAGACGCTCTGCTCCGCTCCGCTCTGAGACGCTCTGCTCTGAGACGCTCTGCTCCGCTCCGCTCTGAGACGCTCTGCTCCGCTCCGCTCTGAGACGCTCTGCTCCGCTCCGCTCTGAGACGCTCTGAGACGCTCTGCTCCAAGACGCTCCGCTCTGAGACTGTTCCGCTCTGAGGCGCTTTGCTCCGCTCTGAGACGCTCTGAGATGCTCCGCTCTGAGACGCTCTGCTCCGCTCCGCTCTCAGACGCTCCGCTCTGCTCTGAGATGCTCCGCTCCGCTCTGAGACGCTCTGCTCTGAGACGCTCTGCTCCGCTCCGCTCTGAGACGCTCTGCTCCGCTCCGCTCTGACACGCTCCGCTCCGCTCTGCTCTGAGACGCTCTGCTCCGAGACGCTCCGCTCTGAGACTGTTCCGCTCTGAGGCGCTCTCCAAATACACACCCCACGCACGCTCCAAATACCCACCCCACGCACGCTCCAAATACCCACCCCACGCACGCTCCAAATACCCACCCCACGCACGCTCCAAATACCCACCCCACGCACGCTCCAAATACCCACCCCACGCACGCTCCAAATACCCACCCCACGCACGCCCCAAATACCCACCCCACGCACGCCCCAAATACCCACCCCACGCACGCCCCAAATACCCACCCCACGCACGCCCCAAATACCCACCCCACGCACGCCCCAAATACCCACCCCACGCACGCCCCAAATACCCACCCCACGCACGCCCCAAATACCCACCCCACGCACGCCCCAAATACCCACCCCACGCACGCCCCAAATACCCACCCCACGCACGCCCCAAATACCCACCCCACGCACGCTCCAAATACCCACCCCACGCACGCTCCAAATACCCACCCCACGCACGCTCCAAATACCCACCCCACGCACGCTCCAAATACCCACCCCACGCACGCTCCAAATACCCACCCCACGCACGCTCCAAATACCCACCCCACGCACGCTCCAAATACCCACCCCACGCACGCTCCAGATACCCACCCCACGCACGCTCCAGATACCCACCCCACGCACGCTCCAGATACCCACCCCACGCACGCTCCAGATACCCACCCCACGCACGCTCCAGATACCCACCCCACGCACGCTCCAGATACCCACCCCACGCACGCTCCAGATACCCACCCCACGCACGCTCCAGATACCCACCCCACGCACGCTCCAGATACCCACCCCACGCACGCTCCAGATACCCACCCCACGCACGCTCCAGATACCCACCCCACGCACGCTCCAGATACCCACCCCACGCACGCTCCAGATACCCACCCCACGCACGCTCCAGATACCCACCCCACGCACGCTCCAGATACCCACCCCACGCACGCTCCAGATACCCACCCCACGCACGCTCCAGATACCCACCCCACGCACGCTCCAGATACCCACCCCACGCACGCTCCAGATACCCACCCCACGCACGCTCCAAATACCCACCCCACGCACGCTCCAAATACCCACCCCACGCACGCTCCAAATACCCACCCCACGCACGCTCCAAATACCCACCCCACGCACGCTCCAAATACCCACCCCACGCACGCTCCAAATACCCACCCCACGCACGCTCCAAATACCCACCCCACGCACGCTCCAAATACCCACCCCACGCACGCTCCAAATACCCACCCCACGCACGCTCCAAATACCCACCCCACGCACGCTCCAAATACCCACCCCACGCACGCTCCAAATACCCACCCCACGCACGCTCCAGATACCCACCCCACGCACGCTCCAGATACCCACCCCACGCACGCTCCAGATACCCACCCCACGCACGCTCCAGATACCCACCCCACGCACGCTCCAGATACCCACCCCACGCACGCTGCAAATACCCACCCCACGCACGCTCCAAATACCCACCCCACGCACGCTCCAAATACCCACCCCACGCACGCTCCAAATACCCACCCCACGCACGCTCCAAATACCCACCCCACGCACGCTCCAAATACCCACCCCACGCACGCTCCAAATACCCACCCCACGCACGCTCCAAATGCCCACCCCACGCACGCTCCAAATACCCACCCCACGCACGCTCCAAATACCCACCCCACGCACGCTCCAAATACCCACCTTAACGCACGTTCCAAATACCCACCCCACGCACGCTCCAAATACCCACCCCACGCACGCTCCAAATACCCACCCCACGCACGCTCCAAATACCCACCCCACGCACGCCCCAAATACCCACCCCACGCACGCCCCAAATACCCACCCCACGCACGCCCCAAATACCCACCCCACGCACGCCCCAAATACCCACCCCACGCACGCCCCAAATACCCACCCCACGCACGCCCCACATACCCACCCCACGCACGCTCCACATACCCACCCCACGCACGCTCCAAATACCCACCCCACGCACGCTCCAAATACCCACCCCACGCACGCTCCAAATACCCACCCCACGCACGCTCCAAATACCCACCCCACGCACGCTCCAGATACCCACCCCACGCACGCTCCAGATACCCACCCCACGCACGCTCCAGATACCCACCCCACGCACGCTCCAGATACCCACCCCACGCACGCTCCAGATACCCACCCCACGCACGCTCCAGATACCCACCCCACGCACGCTCCAGATACCCACCCCACGCACGCTCCAGATACCCACCCCACGCACGCTCCAGATACCCACCCCACGCACGCTCCAGATACCCACCCCACGCACGCTCCAGATACCCACCCCACGCACGCTCCAGATACCCACCCCACGCACGCTCCAAATACCCACCCCACGCACGCTCCAAATACCCACCCCACGCACGCTCCAAATACCCACCCCACGCACGCTCCAAATACCCACCCCACGCACGCTCCAAATACCCACCCCACGCACGCTCCAAATACCCACCCCACGCACGCTCCAAATACCCACCCCACGCACGCTCCAAATACCCACCCCACGCACGCTCCAGATACCCACCCCACGCACGCTCCAGATACCCACCCGACGCACGCTCCAGATACCCACCCCACGCACGCTCCAGATACCCACCCCACGCACGCTCCAGATACCCACCCCACGCACGCTCCAGATACCCACCCCACGCACGCTCCAGATACCCACCCCACGCACGCTCCAGATACCCACCCCACGCACGCTCCAGATACCCACCCCACGCACGCTCCAGATACCCACCCCACGCACGCTCCAGATACCCACCCCACGCACGCTCCAGATACCCACCCCACGCACGCTCCAGATACCCACCCCACGCACGCTCCAGATACCCACCCCACGCACGCTCCAGATACCCACCCCACGCACGCTCCAGATACCCACCCCACGCACGCTCCAGATACCCACCCCACGCACGCTCCAGATACCCACCCCACGCACGCTCCAGATACCCACCCCACGCACGCTCCAGATACCCACCCCACGCACGCTCCAGATACCCACCCCACGCACGCTCCAAATACCCACCCCACGCACGGTCCAAATACCCACCCCACGCACGCTCCAAATACCCACCCCACGCACGCTCCAAATACCCACCCCACGCACGCTCCAAATACCCACCCCACGCACGCTCCAAATACCCACCCCACGCACGCTCCAAATACCCACCCCACGCACGCTCCAAATACCCACCCCACGCACGCTCCAAATACCCACCCCACGCACGCTCCAAATACCCACCCCACGCACGCTCCAAATACCCACCCCACGCACGCTCCAAATACCCACCCCACGCACGCTCCAGATACCCACCCCACGCACGCTCCAGATACCCACCCCACGCACGCTCCAGATACCCACCCCACGCACGCTCCAGATACCCACCCCACGCACGCTCCAGATACCCACCCCACGCACGCTCCAGATACCCACCCCACGCACGCTGCAAATACCCACCCCACGCACGCTCCAAATACCCACCCCACGCACGCTCCAAATACCCACCCCACGCACGCTCCAAATACCCACCCCACGCACGCTCCAAATACCCACCCCACGCACGCTCCAAATACCCACCCCACGCACGCTCCAAATACCCACCCCACGCACGCTCCAAATACCCACCCCACGCACGCTCCAAATGCCCACCCCACGCACGCTCCAAATACCCACCCCACGCACGCTCCAAATACCCACCCCACGCACGCTCCAAATACCCACCTTAACGCACGTTCCAAATACCCACCCCACGCACGCTCCAAATACCCACCCCACGCACGCTCCAAATACCCACCCCACGCACGCTCCAAATACCCACCCCACGCACGCCCCAAATACCCACCCCACGCACGCCCCAAATACCCACCCCACGCACGCCCCAAATACCCACCCCACGCACGCCCCAAATACCCACCCCACGCACGCCCCAAATACCCACCCCACGCACGCCCCACATACCCACCCCACGCACGCTCCACATACCCACCCCACGCACGCTCCAAATACCCACCCCACGCACGCTCCAAATACCCACCCCACGCACGCTCCAAATACCCACCCCACGCACGCTCCAAATACCCACCCCACGCACGCTCCAGATACCCACCCCACGCATGCTCCAGATACCCACCCCACGCACGCTCCAGATACCCACCCCACGCACGCTCCAGATACCCACCCCACGCACGCTCCAGATACCCACCCCACGCACGCTCCAGATACCCACCCCACGCACGCTCCAGATACCCACCCCACGCACGCTCCAGATACCCACCCCACGCACGCTCCAGATACCCACCCCACGCACGCTCCAGATACCCACCCCACGCACGCTCCAGATACCCACCCCACGCACGCTCCAAATACCCACCCCACGCACGCTCCAAATACCCACCCCACGCACGCTCCAAATACCCACCCCACGCACGCTCCAAATACCCACCCCACGCACGCTCCAAATACCCACCCCACGCACGCTCCAAATAAACACCCCACGCACGCTCCAAATACCCACCCCACGCACGCTCCAAATACCCACCCCACGCACGCTCCAGATACCCACCCCACGCACGCTCCAGATACCCACCCCACGCACGCTCCAGATACCCACCCCACGCACGCTCCAGATACCCACCCCACGCACGCTCCAGATACCCACCCCACGCACGCTCCAGATACCCACCCCACGCACGCTCCAGATACCCACCCCACGCACGCTCCAGATACCCACCCCACGCACGCTCCAGATACCCACCCCACGCACGCTCCAGATACCCACCCCACGCACGCTCCAAATACCCACCCCACGCACGCTCCAAATACCCAGCCCACGCACTCTCCAAATACCCACCCCACGCACGCTCCAAATACCCACCCCTAGCACGCTCCAAATACCCACCCCACGCACGCTCCAAATACCCACCCCACGCACGCTCCAAATACCCACCCCACGCACGCTCCAAATACCCACCCCACGCACGCTCCAAATACCCACCCCACGCACGCTCCAAATACCCACCCCACGCACGCTCCAAATACCCACCCCACGCACGCTCCAAATACCCACGCCACGCACGCTCCAAATACCCACCCCACGCACGCTCCAAATACCCACCCCACGCACGCTCCAAATACCCACCCCACGCACGCTCCAAATACCCACCCCACGCACGCTCCAAATACCCACCCCACGCACGCTCCAAATACCCACCCCACGCACGCTCCAAATACCCACCCCACGCACGCTCCAAATACCCACCCCACGCACGCTCCAAATACCCACCCCACGCACGCTCCAAATACCCACCCCACGCACGCTCCAAATACACACCCCACGCACGCTCCAAATACACACTCCGCTCCGCTCTGAGACGCTCCGCTCCGCTCCGCTCTGAGATGCTCTGCTCCGCTCTCTGAGACGCTCCGCTCCGCTCTGAGACGCTCTGCTCCGCTCCGCTCTGAGATGCTCCGCTCCGCTCTGAGACGCTCTGCTCCGCTCCGCTCTGAGACGCTCTGCTCCGCTCTGCTCCGCTCCGCTCTGAGATGCTCCGCTCTGAGACGTTCTGCTCCGCTCCGCTCTGAGATGCTCCGCTCTGCTCTGAGACGCTCTGCTCCGCTGAGAGTGCTCCGCTCTGAGACGCTCCGCTCTGAAACGCTCTGCTCTGAGACGCTCTGCTCCGCTCCGCTCTGAGACGCTCTGAGATGATCCGCTCTGCTCTGAGACGCTCTGCTCTGAGACGCTCCACTCCGCTCTGCTCTGAGACGCTCTGCTCTGAGACGCTCCGCTCCGCTCTGCTCTGAGACGCTCTGCTCTGAGACGCTCCGCTCTGAGACGCTCTGCTCTGAGACGCTCTGCTCCGCTCCGAGATGCTCCGCTCTGAGACGCTCTGCTCCGCTCCGCTCTGAGATGCTCCGCTCTGAGATGCTCCGCTCTGAGACACTCTGCTCCGCTCCGCTCTGAGACGCTCTGCTCCGTTCTGCTCTGAGACGCTCTGCTCCGTTCTGCTCTGAGACGCTCTGCTCTGAGACGCTCTGCTCTGAGACGCTCCGCTCTGAGACGCTCCGCTCTGAGACGCTCTGCTCTGAGACGCTCTGCTCCGCTCCGCTCTGAGACGCTCCGCTCTGAGACGCTCCGCTCTGAGACGCTCTGCTCTGAGACGCTCCGCTCTGAGACACTCCGCTCTGAGACGCTCCGCTCTGAGACGCTCTGCTCTGAGACGCTCTGCTCCGCTCCGCTCTGAGACGTTCTGCTCCGCTCTGAGACGCTCTGCTCTGAGACGCTCCGCTCTGAGACTGCTCCGCTCTGAGACGCTCTGCTCCGCTCCGCTCTGCTCCGCTCCGCTCTGCTCCGCTCCGCTCTGAGAGTGCTCCGCTCTGAGACGCTCCGCTCTGAGACGCTCTGCTCCGCTCCGCTCTGAGACGCTCTGCTCCGCTCCGCTCTGAGACGCTCTGAGATGCTCCGCTCCGCTCTGAGACGCTCTGCTCCGCTCTGAGACGCTCTGCTCTGAGACGCTCCGCTCCGCTCTGCTCTGAGACGCTCTGCTCTGAGACGCTCCGCTCCGCTCTGAGACGCTCCGCTCTGAGATGCTCCGCTCCGCTCTGAGACGCTCTGCTCTGAGACGCTCTGCTCTGAGACGCTCTGCTCCGCTCCGCTCTGAGATGCTCCGCTCTGCTCTGAGACGATCTGCTCCGCTCCGCTCTGAGACACGCTGCTCCGCTCCGCTCTGAGATGCTCCGCTCTGAGACGCTCTGCTCCGCTCCGCTCTGAGATGCTCCGCTCTGAGACGCTCTGCTCCGCTCCGCTCCGCTCTGAGACGCTCTGCTCCGTTCTGCTCTGAGACGCTCTGCTGTGAGACGCTCTGCTCTGAGACGCTCCGCTCTGAGACGCTCTGCTCCGCTCCGCTCTGAGACGCTCTGCTCTGAGATGCTCTGCTCCGCTCTGCTCTGAGACGCTCTGCTCCGCTCTGAAACGCTCTGCTCTGAGACGCTCCGCTCTGAGACTGCTCCGCTCTGAGACGCTCTGCTCTGCTCCGCTCTGAGACGTTCTGCTCTGAGACGCTCCGCTCTGAGACTGCTCCGCTCTGAGACGCTCTGCTCTGCTCCGCTCTGAGACGCTCTGCTCTGAGACACTCTGCTCTGAGACGCTCCGCTCTGAGACGCTCCGCTCTGAGACGCTCCGCTCTGAGACGCTCTGCTCTGCTCCGCTCTGAGACGCTCCGCTCTGCTCCGCTCCGCTCTGAGACTGCTCCGCTCTGAGACTGCTCTGCTCCGCTCTGAGACGCTCTGAGACGCTCCGCTCTGAGACGCTCTGCTCTGAGACGCTCTGAGACGCTCCGCTCTGAGACGCTCCGCTCTGCTCCGCTCTGAGACGCTCTGAGACGCTCCGCTCTGAGACGCTCTGAGACGCTCTGCTCCGCTCTGCTCCGCTCCGCTCTGAGATGCTCCGCTCTGAGACGTTCTGCTCCGCTCCGCTCTGAGATGCTCCGCTCTGCTCTGAGACGCTCTGCTCCGCTGAGAGTGCTCCGCTCTGAGACGCTCCGCTCTGAAACGCTCTGCTCTGAGACGCTCTGCTCCGCTCCGCTCTGAGACGCTCTGAGATGCTCCGCTCTGCTCTGAGACGCTCTGCTCTGAGACGCTCCGCTCCGCTCTGCTCTGAGACGCTCTGCTCTGAGACGCTCCGCTCCGCTCTGCTCTGAGACGCTCTGCTCTGAGACGCTCCGCTCTGAGACGCTCTGCTCCGCTCCGCTCTGAGATGCTCCGCTCTGAGACGCTCTGCTCCGCTCCGCTCTGAGATGCTCCGCTCTGAGATGCTCCGCTCTGAGACACTCTGCTCCGCTCCGCTCTGAGACGCTCTGCTCCGTTCTGCTCTGAGACGCTCTGCTCTGAGACGCTCCGCTCTGAGACGCTCTGCTCTGAGACGCTCTGCTCTGAGACGCTCTGCTCCGCTCCGCTCTGAGACGCTCCGCTCTGAGACGCTCTGCTCTGAGACGCTCCGCTCTGAGACACTCCGCTCTGAGACGCTCCGCTCTGAGACGCTCTGCTCTGAGACGCTCTGCTCCGCTCCGCTCTGAGACGCTCTGCTCCGCTCTGAGACGCTCTGCTCTGAGACGCTCCGCTCTGAGACTGCTCCGCTCTGAGACGCTCTGCTCCGCTCCGCTCTGCTCCGCTCCGCTCTGCTCCGCTCCGCTCTGAGAGTGCTCCGCTCTGAGACGCTCCGCTCTGAGACGCTCTGCTCCGCTCCGCTCTGAGACGCTCTGCTCCGCTCCGCTCTGAGACGCTCTGAGATGCTCCGCTCCGCTCTGAGACGCTCTGCTCCGCTCTGAGACGCTCTGCTCTGAGACGCTCCGCTCCGCTCTGCTCTGAGACGCTCTGCTCTGAGACGCTCCGCTCCGCTCTGAGACGCTCCGCTCTGAGATGCTCCGCTCCGAGACGCTCTGCTCTGAGACGCTCTGCTCTGAGACGCTCTGCTCCGCTCCGCTCTGAGATGCTCCGCTCTGCTCTGAGACGATCTGCTCCGCTCCGCTCTGAGACACTCTGCTCCGCTCCGCTCTGAGATGCTCCGCTCTGAGACGCTCTGCTCCGCTCCGCTCTGAGATGCTCCGCTCTGAGACGCTCTGCTCCGCTCCGCTCCGCTCTGAGACGCTCTGCTCCGTTCTGCTCTGAGACGCTCTGCTCTGAGACGCTCCACTCTGAGACGCTCTGCTCCGCTCCGCTCTGAGACGCTCTGCTCTGCTCCGCTCTGAGACGCTCCGCTCTGAGACACTCTGCTCTGAGACGCTCTGCTCTGAGACGCTCCGCTCTGAGACGCTCCGCTCTGAGACGCTCCGCTCTGAGACGCTCTGCTCTGCTCCGCTCTGAGACGCTCCGCTCTGCTCCGCTCCGCTCTGAGACTGCTCCGCTCTGAGACTGCTCTGCTCCGCTCTGAGACGCTCTGAGACGCTCTGCTCTGAGACGCTCTGAGACGCTCCGCTCTGAGACGCTCTGAGACGCTCTGAGACGCTCCGCTCTGAGACGCTCTGCTCTGAGACGCTCTGCTCCGCTCCGCTCTGAGACGCTCCGCTCTGCTCCGCTCCGCTCCGCTCTGAGACGCTCTGCTCTGAGACGCTCCGCTCTGAGACGCTCTGAGATGCTCTGAGATGCTCCGCTCCGCTCTGAGACGCTCCGCTCTGAGACGCTCCGCTCTGAGACGCTCGAGACGCTCCGCTCTGAGACGCTCCGCTCTGAGACGCTCCGCTCTGAGACGCTCTGAGACTGCTCCGCTCTGAGACGCTCCGCTCTGAGACGCTCTGCTCTGAGACGCTTTTACGTTTGGTATTTTAAAGGAATAGTTTACCCCGAAAATAACTTTCCGTCGCATTCCTAAGCATTCCTAAACGGGAGTTGATGGGGATTTGAATCAATCCAATGACAATAAAATGTCTAAAGTGACACTTTGGTACCACTACCACAAAACTCAAGCCAAGCCATACTGGAAAGAAATGGATTTGAAAAGGTTGTATCCAGTTTAACTGAGCACTAGGCTTACGTGATCATAATTCTTGTTAATGGCATCAATGGACATTTAGTTTAAAAGTTTTACATTAATAAAAGTTTAAGAAGAGTAATGAATATCATATCATAAAATTAGGATAATCATTTCTGGATCCTAAAATTATTACGATATTTATCAATTCCGATTCCTTCATTTTCATGGGTACCTGGCAGTTTGGATATGGTTCCTAATTTCTATACCCAACCGTGACTGTGTGTCTTCCAGGCCATCGAGATGGAACTGAGGAAGATGGAGGTGGGCCAGGCTAACCGCCAGGTGTCCCTCCTCACCGCCTTCATGCCTGAGTCCTTCCTCCGCCATGGAGGAGACCACGACTGTATCCTGGTGCTGCTGCTCATTCCAAGGCTCATCTGCAAGGTGTGTGTGATCTGCAAAAAAACGAAAAAAATAGTCTGACCAATGCCACATGGGTTTGATCCTGATTTTGGAGAGTCCTAGACCACTAATGTTTGACCGATCTTTTGTAAAAAAAAAAGTATTTTAATGTATTTAACAACATAAGCCCTGTTCATACATTTTCAGAAATAGCCTATCTACAAGCTCACAATGTGTCGTGAGCTTGTAGATCGACTATTTTTGTTATTGTTTTGAAAACGTTTGTTAATGTTCACTTAAAATGACATGCCCAAATAGGGACACTCTGTTGAAAGTGGTAAAACATTGGGACACATCGGCAGCCAACCGATGTATCGCTCAGGCTCTGCTTACCACCTGTTCCCAACATGTCCGTGTGTCATTTCCCCTGCAGGCGGAGTTGACCCCCTGCAGGGAACCGCGATGAGGGGATCCCGTGGAGAGCAGCTCAGCTTCGCCTCAGGACTGGTCTACTCCCTGGGCCTGCTGCAGGCCACTCTGCACAAATATGAACCGTGAGTGACTATCGCACATGAGAGACTAAATTGGGAATGTTGTCATTGGAGAATACCCACCATGCTAAAACTTTATAACAAGATTCCAAATAAATTAAAAGATTCTGGTAATGCTCCATGTTGCTATCCAGAACTGAACACCTTTATTCCCAATGTATTGAATATCTTCAATAAAAATTCAGTCCAATGAGAGACAACTTTTCTCACTCGTATTTCGTTTATAAGTTTTGTCCTCTGTTAACTACTTAAGCCCTACATACTTACCGTCATACCGTATGACAAATAGTGAAACTAGCAATTCTACAAGCTCTACAAACCTTTGCCCACTTTACGATTCGACGGCGCACGCTCTGCTGCGACGACACGGGTCTGTTCGCTTATGTGTTTAGTATTTGTTTAGTCTTTTAGTTTGTTAACGTTGCGTCCTGTCTTTCTGTTTAACACAACTCAAACTGGACTCAACCCACTCCTCATTCATGGTAAAACAGTTGAACAGGTTGACAGTTTCACATATCTTGGACTCACACTGGACAACAGACTTAGATTTGATCAACACATTACATCGATCCATAAACGTTTTCAGCAAAGGCTTTATGTGATCCGCAAGTTAAGATCATTATCTGTTGCCCCTCATCTTCTGCTATTACTGTACAAAAGCATCATTCAACCCATTTTACTGTATTGTTCCGCATGTTTTTTCACCATACTGTCCATGCCTAACAGGAACAAACTTTACAGTATCACCCGGATTGCCTCCAAAATCATCGGACTTCCCATACCCACACTTGCTGATATGAACAATAAGGCCATCACACGCTTAGCACTCTCAATAACAAATGACACTGATCATCCCCTGTATCGCTACTTTGACCTCATGCCATCTGGTCGGAGATACAGAACCTTAAGGTGGAAAAAGGTTCTTTTTAGCAGGAGTTTTGTCCCCTCAGCTATCGCGGCATTAAACCAACTGCCCCGTCCATAGGAGGGTTTTCTGTGTACAGTGGGGTCCTCATGTCTTTGTCTTGTGATATGTTGTTTCTGTTGTCATGTTGTTATGTTGTTTTGTTGTGAACAGACCTTGTGAAGACAATTTTCCCCTTGGGGACAATAAACATTATTATTATTATTACAACAATCTGCTATTTTTGCTGCAAGGGAAAGTGCAACATTGTATCATATTGGTCCCTGAATCTGAACAAAGCAAACGCACTACTGGTTTGAAAACACACTTAATGCATTACTTTTGAGCGTCCTGTGTATCACAAAAACCTTAACGTTATCGGTCTCTCCACTCTCGCCACTTCTAACATTATCTGTCCTTCCATTGTCATGTCCTCCTCTCATCCAGGGCTATGAGTGGCTGCAGTGTGGAGGTGTTTAAGAGGATGGGCACGCTGTACTCTGAAATGAGCGTCCACGAGGCAAGCGCTCTCTGGACTACTTCATCGACCTGCTGCACAAAGACCAGCTGGATGAGACCATTCAAGTGGAGCCACTCACCAAGGCCATCAAATACTACCAGGTAACAACAATGCAGGACCTCTAGGCTGCCATCTAGCATTTAAAACATGCACACACTTGTGTGTGTGTGTGTGTGTGTGTGTGTGTGTGTGTGTGTGTGTGTGTGTGTGTGTGTCTCTCTCCATGAAAAAACTGTGCATGTGCCCGGTCTGCATTAATACGCATTCAACATAATCATGCTTGTTACTTGTCTGTAAGTAACTCACTACTGTTGTGTCCTCCAGCATCTGTACAGCATCCTCCTGGCGGAGCACACAGAGGACTGCACCGTGCAGCTGGCTGACCACATCAAGGTATTTCAACGCCTTGTGATTTTATTTTGTCTTTATTTATTTTTTGTTGGTGTTTGCTGCGTTACATGTCGCCTTTCCGATGTTAACGAACCCTATACCTAACCCTAACCGCACGCGGAAGCCACTAGTCGGAGTGGCGAGATGTCGGAATGGAAGGCGGTTACCGTTTGCTGCTGTCTGCTGCACCTTTAATGCGGTCACACAAATTGTCTCAAGACAGTTTACATATAGAGCAGAGACCCAACGTTTCCCCCCCTGAGAGAACATTTGGCAACAGTGGCAAGGAAAAAACTCTCCTTTTAACCACTTAAACCCTATACTTAGTTGACTGGATTCCCAAGAACTCTATTCTAGATCCACTCCTGTTTTCGCTCTACACTGAAATACATTGTCATCAAATGTTTGCCCCAGAATAGGGTTCATGTGGTTATTGGGAAGAAACCTTGGGCAGAACCAGGCTCTAGAGGGTGGGCGCCCCTGAGATACAGGGGAATGGAGAGAGAGAATAAGTGCCTGGTGTGCATGGATTCAAGTTCTCGCCACGACTGATTTCAGTCATTTGTATTCCATAGAAGCCAGCATGTCTTCTATGGCATCATGTTGCGCACCTATGCTCTCAATGCGCCTGCGACTGTTTCACAAAGTGATTCAGTGATTCTCAAACCTTTGAATTTCAAGGACCCCCCCCCCCCCCCCCCCCCCCTATTTTTTATGTGCACTAGGCCACAGACCCCCATTTGATGCAATTCATCTCTGGGGTCAATTCTTCATCTCTGGGAACCCCAATCTACCCTGTAAAATATTTTTTCAATTAAACAAAAAGCTACTTTTTGATATAATCTTTCACTGATATATTTTTCACAATGACCATTCCACATACAGGTAAATGTTGTTTGACAACTTCTCTTAGAGTGTTTGCCCCTGACAACCGGGAATGTATTTCTTTATGTACTTTTACAGTTAATAACAGGATTCCCACGGTCATGAATTTCCTGGATATATTTTGAAATGAGAAAAACTGTCTGCCAGGCCTGGAAAATGTTTGGAATTCATCAAATGTTTTGGAAGATGTTTGGATATACATAGTTTTTGGCTATTGATTTTGTTCATAAAAAACATGTCTAACATTTCATGAAATATGTAACATGGTAAAATGCAGTGCTGCGTGAGAGCTGCCTATTATACAGAACATCACGTAACAAAAATAATACATCTACAAGCTAAGAACAAACGTTGTTAGCTTGTAGATCTGTTCTGTCATGTGACGCCTTTGCTCGAGGTCTGTCTTGGGGCATTGATGGAGTAAGAGCCTCATTATTGCCACCATACGATTGATATAGGCCTGGAAATAGGGTGAAAAAGTGATGGAAAAGTTTTGAAAATGACCAGGTAAAAATGTGTGGGAACCCTGACCAGTGCTTTAAAATATTACTGTCTATCCCTGAGTTTCCCCTCCCATTTTTAGACGCTCCGCTCTGAGACGCTCTGCTCTGAGACGCTCCGCTCTGAGACGCTCTGCTCTGAGACTGCTCCGCTCTGAGACGCTCTGCTCTGAGACGCTCCGCTCTGAGACTGCTCCGCTCTGAGACGCTCTGCTCTGAGACGCTCCGCTCTGAGACGCTCCGCTCCGAGACGCTCTGCTCCGCTCCGCTCTGAGACGCTCCGCTCTGCTCCGCTCCGCTCTGAGACTGCTCTGCTCTGAGACTGCTCTGCTCTGAGACGCTCTGCTTTGAGACGCTCCGCTCTGAGACGCTCCGCTCTGCTCTGAGACGCTCCGCTCTGAGACGCTCCGCTCCGCTCTGAGATGCTCCGCTCTGAGACGCTCTGCTCCGCTCTGCTCCGCTCCGCTCTGCTCTGAGACGCTCTGAGACGCTCCGCTCTGAGACGCTCTGCTCTGAGACGCTCTGCTCCGCTCCGCTCTGAGACGCTCCGCTCTGCTCTGAGACGCTCTGCTCTGCTCCGCTCCGCTCTGAGGCGCTCTGCTCCGCTCTGCTCTGAGACGCTCTGCTCCGCTCCGCTCTGAGACGCTCTGCTCTGCTCCGCTCCGCTCTGAGACGCTCCGCTCTGAGACGCTCTGCTCTGAGACGCTCTGCTCCGAGACGCTCCGCTCTGAGATGCTCCGCTCTGCTCTGCTCCGCTCTGAGACGCTCCGCTCTGAGACGCTCTGCTCTGAGACGCTCTGAGATGCTCCGCTCTAATCCGCTCCACTCTGAGACGCTCTGCTCCGCTCCGCTCTCAGACGCTCCGCTCTGCTCTGAGATGCTCCGCTCTGCTCTGAGACGCTCTGCTCCGCTCCGCTCTGAAACGCTCTGCTCTGAGACGCTCTGCTCCGCTCCGCTCCGCTCTGAGACGCTCCGCTCCGCTCTGCTCTGAGACGCTCTGCTCCGAGACGCTCCGCTCTGAGACTGTTCTGCTCTGAGGCGCTCTGCTCCGCTCCGCTCTGAGACGCTCTGAGATGCTCCGCTCTGCTCCGCTCCGCTCTGAGACGCTCTGCTCCGCTCCGCTCTCAGACGCTCCGCTCTGCTCTGAGATGCTCCGCTCCGCTCTGAGACGCTCTGCTCTGAGACGCTCTGCTCCGCTCCGCTCTGAGACGCTCTGCTCCGCTCCGCTCTGAGACGCTCCGCTCTGAGACGCTCTGCTCTGAGACGCTCTGCTCCGAGACGCTCCGCTCTGAGACTGTTCCGCTCTGAGGCGCTCTGCTCCGCTCTGCTCTGAGACGCTCTGCTCCGCTCCGCTCTGAGACGCTCTGAGATGCTCCGCTCTGCTCTGAGACGCTCTGAGATGCTCCGCTCCGCTCTGAGACGCTCTGAGATGCTCCGCTCCGCTCTGAGACGCTCTGAGATGCTCCGCTCCGAGACGCTCTGCTCCGCTCCGCTCTGAGACGCTCTGCTCTGAGACGCTCTGAGATGCTCCGCTCTGCTCCGCTCCGCTCTGAGAAGCTTTGCTCCGCTCCGCTCTGAGACGCTCTGCTCTGAGACGCTCTGAGATGCTCCGCTCTGCTCCGCTCCACTCTGAGACGCTCTGCTCCGCTCCGCTCTCAGACGCTCCGCTCTGCTCTGAGATGCTCCGCTCTGCTCTGAGACGCTCTGCTCCGCTCCGCTCTGAAACGCTCTGCTCTGAGACGCTCTGCTCCGCTCCGCTCCGCTCTGCTCTGAGACGCTCCCCTCTGAGACGCTCCGCTCCGCTCTGCTCTGAGACGCTCTGCTCCGAGACGCTCCGCTCTGAGACTGTTCCGCTCTGAGGCGCTCTGCTCCGCTCCGCTCTGAGACGCTCTGAGATGCTCTGCTCCGCTCCGCTCTGAGACGCTCTGCTCCGCTCCGCTCTCAGACGCTCCGCTCTGCTTTGATATGCTCCGCTCCGCTCTGAGACGCTCTGCTCCGCTCCGCTCTGAGACGCTCTGCTCTGAGACGCTCCGCTCCGCTCTGCTCTGAGACGCTCTGCTCCGAGACGCTCCGCTCTGAGACTGTTCCGCTCTGAGGCGCTCTGCTCTGAGACGCTCTGCTCCGCTCCGCTCTGAGACGCTCTGCTCCGCTCCGCTCTGAGACGCTCCGCTCTGAGACGCTCCGCTCCGCTCTGCTCTGAGACGCTCTGCTCCGAGACGCTCCGCTCTGAGACTGTTCCGCTCTGAGGCGCTCTGCTCTGAGACGCTCTGCTCCGCTCCGCTCTGAGACGCTCTGAGATGCTCCGCTCTGCTCTGAGACGCTCTGAGATGCTCCGCTCTGCTCCGCTCCGCTCTGAGACGCTCTGCTCCGCTCCGCTCTCAGACGCTCCGCTCTGCTCTGAGATGCTCTGCTCCGAGACGCTCCGCTCTGAGACTGCTCCGCTCTGAGACGCTCTGCTCTGCTCCGCTCTGCTCCGCTCTGCTCCGCTCTGCTCTGCTCCGCTCCGTTCTGAGACGCTCTGCTCTGCTCCGCTCCGCTCTGAGACGCTCTGCTCTGAGACGCTCTGAGATGCTCCGCTCTCAGACGCTCCGCTCTGCTTTGATATGCTCCGCTCCGCTCTGAGACGCTCTGCTCTGAGACGCTCTGCTCCGCTCCGCTCTGAGACGCTCTGCTCTGAGACGCTCTGAGATGCTCCGCTCTGCTCCGCTCCGCTCTGAGACGCTTTGCTCCGCTCCGCTCTGAGACGCTCTGCTCTGAGACGCTCTGAGATGCTCCGCTCTGCTCCGCTCCACTCTGAGACGCTCTGCTCCGCTCCGCTCTCAGACGCTCCGCTCTGCTCTGAGATGCTCCGCTCTACTCTGAGACGCTCTGCTCCGCTCTGAAACGCTCTGCTCTGAGACGCTCTGCTCCGCTCCGCTCCGCTCCCCTCTGAGACGCTCCGCTCCGCTCCGCTCTGAGACGCTCTGCTCCGAGACGCTCCGCTCTGAGACTGTTCCGCTCTGAGGCGCTCTGCTCCGCTCCGCTCTGAGACGCTCTGAGATGCTCCGCTCTGCTCCGCTCCGCTCTGAGACGCTCTGCTCCGCTCCGCTCTCAGACGCTCCGCTCTGCTTTGATATGCTCCGCTCCGCTCTGAGACGCTCTGCTCTGAGACGCTCTGCTCCGCTCCGCTCTGAGACGCTCCGCTCTGAGACGCTCCGCTCCGCTCTGCTCTGAGACGCTCTGCTCCGAGACGCTCCGCTCTGAGACTGTTCCGCTCTGAGGCGCTCTGCTCCGCTCTAATCTGAGACGCTCTGCTCCGCTCCGCTCTGAGACGCTCTGAGATGCTCCGCTCTGCTCTGAGACGCTCTGAGATGCTCCGCTCCGCTCTGAGACGCTCTGCTCCGCTCCGCTCTCAGACGCTCCGCTCTGCTCTGAGATGCTCTGCTCCGAGACGCTCCGCTCTGAGACTGCTCCGCTCTGAGACGCTCTGCTCTGCTCCGCTCTGCTCCGCTCTGCTTCGCTCTGCTCTGCTCCGCTCCGTTCTGAGACGCTCTGCTCTGCTCCGCTCCGCTCTGAGACGCTCTGCTCTGAGACGCTCTGAGATGCTCCGCTCTGCTCCGCTCCGCTCTGAGACGCTCTGCTCCGCTCCGCTCTCAGACGCTCCGCTCTGCTCTGAGATGCTCCGCTCTGCTCTGAGACGCTCTGCTCCGCTCCGCTCTGAGACGCTCTGCTCTGAGACGCTCTGCTCTGAGACGCTCCGCTCTGAGACGCTCTGCTCCGCTCCGCTCTGAGACGCTCCGCTCTGAGACGCTCCGCTCCGCTCTGAGACGCTCTGCTCTGAGACGCTCTGCTCTGAGACGCTCTGCTCCGCTCCGCTCTGAGACGCTCTGCTCCGCTCCGCTCTGAGACGCTCCGCTCTGAGACGCTCCGCTCCGCTCTGCTCCGAGACGCTCCGCTCTGAGACTGTTCCGCTCTGAGGCGCTCTGCTCCGCTCCGCTCTGAGACGCTCTGAGATGCTCCGCTCTGCTCCGCTCCGCTCTGAGACGCTCTGCTCCGCTCCGCTCTCAGACGCTCCGCTCTGCTCTGAGATGCTCCGCTCCGCTCTGAGACACTCTGAGACGCTCTGCTCCGCTCCGCTCTGAGACGCTCTGCTCCGCTCCGCTCTGAGACGCTCCGCTCCGCTCTGCTCTGAGACGCTCTGCTCCGAGACGCTCCGCTCTGACACTGTTCCGCTCTGAGGCGCTCTGCTCCGCTCTGCTCTGAGACGCTCTGCTCCGCTCCGCTCTGAGACGCTCTGAGATGCTCCGCTCTGCTCTGAGACGCTCTGAGATGCTCCGCTCCGCTTTGAGACGCTCTGAGATGCTCCGCTCCGCTCTGAGACGCTCTGAGATGCTCCGCTCTGCTCTGAGACGCTCTGAGATGCTCCGCTCCGCTCTGAGACGCTCTGAGATGCTCCGCTCCGCTCTCAGACGCTCCGCTCTGCTCTGAGATGCTCTGCTCCGAGACGCTCCGCTCTGAGACTGCTCCGCTCTGAGACGCTCTGCTCTGCTCCGCTCTGCTCCGCTCTGCTCTGAGATGCTCCGCTCTGAGATGCTCCGCTCTGCTCCGCTCCGCTCTGAGACGCTCTGAGACGCTCTGCTCCGCTCCGCTCTGAGATGCTCCGCTCTGAGATGCTCCGCTCTGAGACGCTCCGCTCCGCTCCGCTCTGCTCTGAGATGCTCCGCTCTGAGATGCTCCGCTCCGCTCTGCTCTGAGACGCTCCGCTCTGAGACTGCTCCGCTCTGAGACGCTCCGCTTTGCTCTGAGATGCTCCGCTCTGCTCTGAGACGCTCTGCTCCGCTCCGCTCTCAGACGCTCCGCTTTAATCTGAGACGCTCTGCTCCGCTCCGCTCTGAGACGCTCTGCTCTGAGACGCTCTGCTCCGCTCCGCTCTGAGACGCTCTGCTCCGCTCTGAGACGCTCCGCTCCGCTCTGCTCTGAGACGCTCCGCTCTGAGACTGCTCCGCTCTGAGACGCTCTGCTCTGCTCTCAGACGCTCCGCTCTCAGACGCTCCGCTCCGCTCTGTGACGCTCTGCTCTGAGACGCTCTGCTCCGCTCCGCTCTGAGACGCTCTGCTCCGCTCTGAGACGCTCCGCTCCGCTCTGCTCTGAGACGCTCCGCTCTGAGACTGCTCCGCTCTGAGACGCTCTGCTCTGCTCTGCTCCGCTCTGAGACGCTCTGCTCCGCTCCGCTCTGAGACGCTCTGCTCCGCTCTGCTCCGCTCTGAGACGCTCTGCTCTGAGACGCTCCGCTCTGAGACGCTCTGCTCTGCTCCGCTCTGAGACGCTCTGCTCTGAGATGCTCCGCTCTGAGATGCTCCGCTCTGCTCTGAGACGATCTGCTCCGCTCCGCTCTGCTCTGCTCCGCTCTGCTCCGCTCTGCTCCGCTCCGCTCTGAGACGCTCTGCTCCGCTCCGCTCTGAGATGCTCCGCTCTGCTCCGCTCCGCTCTGAGACGCTCTGCTCCGCTCTGCTCTGAGACGCTCTGCTCTGAGACGCTCTGCTCCGCTCCGCTCTGAGACGCTCTGCTCCGCTCTGAGACGCTCTGCTCTGCTCCGCTCTGAGACGCTCTGCTCTGAGACGTTCCGCTCTGCTCTGAGACGCTCTGCTCCGCTCCACTCTGAGACGCTCCGCTCTGCGACGCTCTGCTCTGCTCTGAGACGCTCCGCTCTGAGACGCTCTGCTCTGAGACGCTCTGCTCCGCTCCGCTCTGAGACGCTCCGCTCTGAGACGCTCTGCTCTGAGACGCTCTGCTCCGCTCCGCTCTGAGACGCTCTAATCTGAGACGCTCCGCTCTGAGACGCTCTGCTCCCCTCCGCTCTGAGACGCTCCGCTCTGAGACGCTCTGCTCTGAGACGCTCTGCTCTGAGACGCTCTGCTCTGAGACGCTCTGAGACGCTCTGCTCCGCTCCACTCTGAGACGCTCCGCTCTGAGACGCTCTGCTCCGCTCCGCTCTGAGACGCTCTGCTCTGAGACGCTCTGCTCCGCTCCGCTCTGAGACGCTCTGCTCCGCTCTGAGACGCTCCGCTCTGAGACGCTCCGCTCTGAGACGCTCTGCTCTGAAACGCTCTGCTCCGCTGCGCTCTGAGACGCTCTGCTCCGCTCCGCTCTGAGACGCTCCGCTCTGAGACTTTCTGCTCTGAGACGCTCTGCTCCGCTCTGAGACGCTCTGCTCTGAGACGCTCCGCTCTGAGACGCTTCGCTCTGAGACACTCTGCTCTGAGACGCTCTGCTCCGCTCTGAGACGCTCTGCTCTGAGACGCTCCGCTCTGAGACGCTCTGCTCTGCTCCGCTCTGAGACGCTCTGCTCTGAGAC
Source organism: Gymnoscopelus microlampas (assembly GCF_963454915.1). Taxonomy (NCBI): domain Eukaryota; kingdom Metazoa; phylum Chordata; class Actinopteri; order Myctophiformes; family Myctophidae; genus Gymnoscopelus; species Gymnoscopelus microlampas. Next base: position 42,897 of record NW_028155695.1, on the reverse strand, counting down.
GCTCTGAGATGCTCCGCTCTGCTCCGCTCCGCTCTGAGACGCTCCGCTCTCAGACGCTCCGCTCCGCTCTGTGACGCTCTGCTCTGAGACGCTCTGCTTCGCTCCGCTCTGAGACGCTCTGCTCCGCTCTGAGACGCTCCGCTCCGCTCTGCTCTGAGACGCTCCGCTCTGAGACTGCTCCGCTCTGAGACGCTCTGCTCTGCTCTGCTCTGCTCCGCTCTGAGACGCTCTGCTCCGCTCTGAGACGCTCTGCTCCGCTCTGAGACGCTCTGCTCTGAGTCGCTCCGCTCTGAGACGCTCTGCTCTGCCCCGCTCTGAGACGCTCTGCTCTGAGACGCTCTGAGATGCTCCGCTCTGCTCCGCTCCGCTCTGAGACGCTCCGCTCTGAGACACTCTGCTCTGAGACGCTCTGCTCCGCTCTGAGATGCTCCGCTCTGAGACGCTCTGCTCTGCTCCGCTCTGAGACGCTCTGCTCTGAGACGCTCTGAGATGCTCCGCTCTGAGACTGCTCTGAGACGCTCCGCTCTGAGACGCTCTGCTCTGAGACGCTCCGCTCTGAGACGCTCTGCTCCGCTCTGAGACGCTCTGCTCCGCTCTGAGACGCTCTGCTCCGCTCTGAGACGCTCTGCTCCGCTCCGCTCTGCTCCGCTCCGCTCTGAGATGCTCCTCTCTGCTCCGCTCCGCTCTGAGACGCTCTGCTCCGCTCCGCTCTGAGATGCTCCGCTCTGAGACGCTCTGCTCCGCTCCGCTCTGAGACGCTCTGCTCCGTTCTGCTCTGAGACGCTCTGCTCTGAGACGCTCTGCTCTGAGACGCTCCGCTCTGAGACGCTCTGCTCTGCTCTGCTCTGCTCTGCTCTGAGACGCTCCGCTCTGAGACGCTCTGCTCTGAGACGCTCTGCTCCGCTCTGAGACGCTCCGCTGTGAGACGCTCCGCTCTGAGACGCTCTGCTCTGAGACGCTCTGCTCCGCTCCGCTCTGAGACGCTCTAATCTGAGACGCTCCGCTCTGAGACGCTCTGCTCCCCTCCGCTCTGAGACGCTCCGCTCTGAGACGCTCTGCTCTGAGACGCTCTGCTCTGAGACGCTCTGCTCCGCTCCACTCTGAGACGCTCAGCTCTGAGACGCTCTGCTCCGCTCCGCTCTGAGACGCTCTGCTCTGAGACGCTCTGCTCCGCTCCGCTCTGAGACGCTCCGCTCTGAGACGCTCCGCTCTGAGACGCTCTGCTCTGAGACGCTCTGCTCCGCTCCGCTCTGAGACGCTCCGCTCTGAGACTTTCTGCTCTGAGACGCTCTGCTCCGCTCCGCTCTGAGACGCTCTGCTCTGAGACGCTCCGCTCTGAGACGCTCCGCTCTGAGACGCTCCGCTCTGAGACACTCTGTGACGCTCTGCTCTGAGACGCTCTGCTCCGCTCCGCTCTGAGACGCTCTGCTCCGCTCTGAGACGCTCCGCTCCGCTCCGCTCTGCTCTGAGACGCTCCGCTCTGAGACTGCTCCGCTCTGAGACGCTCTGCTCCGCTCTGCTCTGAGACGCTCCGCTCTGAGACTGCTCCGCTCTGAGACGCTCTGCTCTGCTCTGCTCCGCTCTGAGACGCTCTGCTCCGCTCCGCTCTGAGACGCTCTGCTCTGAGACGCTCCGCTCTGAGACGCTCTGCTCTGCTCCGCTCTGAGACGCTCTGCTCTGAGACGCTCTGAGATGCTCCGCTCTGCTCCGCTCCGCTCTGAGACGCTCCGCTTTGAGACACTCTGCTCTGAGACGCTCTGCTCCGCTCTGAGACGCTCTGCTCTGAGACGCTCCGCTCTGAGACGCTCTGCTCTGCTCCGCTCTGAGACGCTCTGAGATGCTCCGCTCTGCTCCGCTCTGAGACTGCTCTGAGACGCTCCGCTCTGCTCCCCTCCGCTCTGAGACGCTCCGCTCTGAGACGCTCCGCTCTGAGACGCTCCGCTCTGAGACGCTCTGCTCTGAGACGCTTTGCTCCGCTCCACTCTGAGACGCTCCGCTCTGAGACGCTCTGCTCCGCTCCGCTCTGAGACGCTCTGCTCTGAGACGCTCTGCTCCGCTCCGCTCTGAGACGCTCTGAGACGCTCCGCTCTGAGACGCTCCGCTCTGAGACGCTCCGCTCTGAGACGCTCTGCTCCGCTCCGCTCTGAGACGCTCTGCTCCGCTCCGCTCTGAGACGCTCCGCTCTGAGACTTTCTGCTCTGAGACGCTCTGCTCCGCTCCGCTCTGAGACGCTCTGCTCCGCTCCGCTCTGAGACGCTCTGCTCTGAGACGCTCCGCTCTAAGACGCTCCGCTCTGAGACACTCTGCTCTGAGACGCTCTGCTCCGCTCTGAGACGCTCTGCTCTGAGACGCTCTGCTCTGAGACGCTCCGCTCTGAGACGCTCTGCTCTGAGACGCTCTGAGATGCTCCGCTCTGCTCCGCTCCGCTCTGAGACGCTCCGCTCTCAGACGCTCCGCTCCGCTCTGTGACGCTCTGCTCTGAGACGCTCTGCTCCGCTCCGCTCTGAGACGCTCTGCTCCGCTCTGAGACGCTCCGCTCCGCTCTGAGACTGCTCCGCTCTGAGACGCTCTGCTCTGCTCTGCTCCGCTCTGAGACGCTCTGCTCTGCTCTGCTCCGCTCTGATGCTGTGTTCACACCAAAATAACGCCTTTATAAAAAAACGCCTATACTCCATTTGACTTGGCGTATTTTGATCAAACTGGGCGTGTCCAAGGAGCTGTCACTCAAGTCTCCTCAAGTGAGCATTTTCGAGGCGAGACGAAAACGGGCTGTGCGAAGCAGAACGCATTATGAAGTCAAAAATGAAAAATAGCAGCTGCAGATGAGAAATAAGTCTATATTTAGTTACTACATAACCTATTTATGGAAAACAAATCTACTGAATGTTTATAAACAAGCTGCTAAATAACTGAACGGGCCGTCTGGTCGCTACCCCCCCACGCTGTTCTCCATGAGCCCGTCATAGGTGACTCTGTCACGGGGAGCACCACTCTGTGTTTCCCCATGCTAGAAATGACCAAAGCGAACTTAATAAATCACAAACTACCTACTTAACAAGAATAATGTTGGTGTAATTAGGAGATTCGACAGGGAATCTATATTTTATATACACAAATTAACAAGTTAAAGAAAAAATCATGTTGCCGTATTTCCTGTTTTTTTTGCGGACATTCACCTCACGTCTCGCCGCTCAGCAGCTGCTGTCTCGGGGGCAGACTGACTGCGGGAGTCCGGTCCGCTCCCTCCAAGGCCAGAGCCCTGTCTACGGGCTTCGCTATTAGTTGAGCGACATATACACTGACTATTTAGGAAAAAGAGAGAGACGTACGTGTGTGTGTGTGTGTGTGTGTGTGTGTGTGTGTGTGTGTGTGTGTGTGTGTGTGTGTGCAAACATGCCGTGCTCCTCTCCTTTGCCCGAGGAGATCGCACGTACATGCCAATTCAGAGCTCCTAGACCAGTGGTTCTCAAAGTGGGGTCCGGGGACCCCCAGGTGTCCTTGAGGGTGTACCAGGGGGTCCCCAGCAAAAATGTGGTAATACAGCATCACAATAATTTTAACCTTTTACTTTGGCTATTCAAAAATAGCAGACATACAAGCTCATAAGCTTGTAGATCTGCTATTTTTGAAAAATCGGGAAAATGTGTGCAAACTTTTGAATATATATATTGTTAAAGAGAACATTTGGAACTCAAATCTTTGCTTCTGGGGGGGTCCCTGAAACAAACTATTTTAGATGGGGGTCCGCGGCCAAATACATATAATTTTGGGGGTCCTGGAAAAGTTTGAGAACCACTGTCCTACACCTAGAGTGAGTTTAACAATCTTCGGACCGGCATCTCCTCACGACCGCATCGCGACCACCGGGCGGGTGACTGGAGCCATGTGTTTAAACTTTTGTTCTCAATTATATTGTTTAGTTTGTTGTCTGTCTGTTGTATGTTCACAACAACATCAATAATTATAATAATAGGCCTATATATATATATATATATATATATATATATATAATTATTATATTATTATAATAAACGATATATATATAATTATTATATTATTATAATAAACGATCTATCTATCTATCTATGCATAGGCCTATATTCTAATCTATGTGATCTATTAATCACTTCATCTCATTGCAAAAGTTGAAAGATAAATGGATAGATGATCTATCCATCTATCTTTCAACTGAAATGATTCCCTCTGGGTTTTCAGACTCATGTCATAGCGACAACATGGATGATCAGCGGATCAGACGAGATGACACACACACACACACACACACACACACACACACACACACACACACACACACACACACACACACACACACACACACACACACACACACACACACACACACACACACATATTTATATTTCTTTGATACTTATTACTCTTACTCGAGTACATTTCTAAGAAAAATATTTTACTCTTACTCGAGTAAATCTCTACAAAGGGTAAAAAGTACTCTGGGTTACTTTGGGCTCCCTGAAGAAAAAAAAAGAACAGTCGGGTCGCTAATCTGCCATGAGCTGGCCTGCGCTGCCAGCAACATGCCAGCAACATGAATACATTTTACATGCTAGGTTGGATTGGATATGCTACTTGTCTTATTTGGATTAAACCCAAACAAGTGGCTCAATATTAGCCACATATTCTTGCTAGTCAAAATGATCTCCAAACTACAAAGCATCCATCCTAGTGATCTATCATAAAGATCAGCTGTAGAATGCGGCTCCACGACCCGCTGAATGTAACCCGACACCCGAGTGTTGGCCTCATCTATACTAGTGTGTCTGTCGGTGTCGTGCGCAATAAATAGCAGATCTACAAGCTCACAACGCGTCACGAATAGGACGCGTTGTGAGCTTGTAGATCTGCTATTTATGGCATGCAACAGTATCATGGTATAAATAAAGGGGTTTTAAGACTCATGTCATATAGCAAGGCCCTCATTGGAAACAAGACCGCAAGGACTTTTATGAACGATTGATCATTTTTTGTCTATCATTTTACATTTTTCTCTCTAGCATCTCCCCACGACCGCATCGCGACCACCGGACTGGAGCTGTGTTTAAACTTCTGTTGTCTGTCTATACTCTATAGATAGGTCTAGTACAGGGGTCTTCCACGTTTTCACGCCAAGGACCCCCTAGCTGAGAGAGAGATGAAGCAGGGACCCCTTTATATTGTATAAAATTGTGTTTCAGATTTATTTATTTTTTCACTTAGGTAGTCTGATCTTTTTTCCCTCTACACCTATAGCCTATTTGCCAAAAATAGCCGATCTACAAGCTCTCAACGCCTTGCAGCGCGAGGCGTTGAGAGCTTGTAGATCTGCTATTTTCGGCTAATGTTCCCCTCAGAAAAGGAATTCTAGGTTTCAAGTGGTTAATGTAAAACTAAATCCTATCACACAAAGATTTGGCGGACCCCCTATAGTAGCTCTGAAGACCCCTTAGGGGTCCCGGACCCCCTGTTGAAGACCCCTGGTCTAGTACATCTGCTAGATTAAAAACTTTAATATTTTATTTTTGTGGGTGTGTGTTTAGTCCACGATCGGCATTCAATGGTTAGGGGGACAGTGACAGAGCTTAAAGTAACTAAGTACATATACTCAAGTACTGTACTTAAGTACTTGAGGTATTTTTTACTTTACTGGAGTATTTCCAATTTTCAATACTTTTATCGTCAGCGGATCGGACGGGACGAGACGACCGCATAATGAGTACTTTTACTTTTGGTACTTTAAGTACATTGTGATGCCAATACTTTTGTACTTTTACTCAAGTAAATTTGGATTACCAGACTTTTACTTGGAGTGCTTCTATATTGCAGTATTGATACTTTTACTTAAGTAAAAAAAAAAGTACTTTTCCCACAACTGACACACACACACACACACACACACACACACACACACACACACACACACACACACACATTGCGTCGGCGGGGAGAGCTCCTCTTGCTCGCCGACAGCAGAGCAGAGCAGGTCAGAGTTATCTGTTGTGATTTGTCGGTGATATAATTATACTATCTGATATATAATCGAGAAATATATCGCTATACTGGAGCGATATTAATATATATATAGGGACCGTGGCAGGTCGTCTCCCCAGGCCGAGCTGACTGGCACACACACACACACACACACGCACACGCACACGCACACACACACACACACACACACACACACACACACACACACACACACACACACACACACACACACAGTGTCTCCCCGGGAGATTTCCACTCGCTCGCCGAGTGCAGAGCAGAGCAGACCAGGTCTAGTGATCTGTTGTGTTTTGTCGGTGTCTCGGTGATAAAGGTTATTATTAATTCATGATAGTATGTAGTAACTTTAATATTCGTTTTGTGTGGGTGTGTGTAGTCCAATTCGGCCTCCGGTTTTCATCTACCCCGCTCCGCCCGGTGAAAACCGAGCGGAAAACCGGGCTGTGGTCCACTGACCACAGCGGACCGTGTGGCCTGTCTGCCCCCCAGCAGGCTCTCCTTTCCCCGGGGTGAGCTCGTAGAGCGAGGGGCCTGCCTCACGGAACATAACCAGTTTTAACTGCTTTCACGACTTGTTGGTCACATATCCTTTTATTTCCGACCATATCTATGCAATGTTCTTGCCAAATCACCATTAATATTACATATACAACCTTTATTTAAAAAAATAGTTTTTTCTTTCGGAAACCGCTGCTGCGAGCAGGCTGCGAGCTGCGAGCTGACATTATTTTTTGGCTGAGCGAGGTAGTCCACGCCTACTCAGGTCCTGCTGTGCTCTGATTGGCTAGAATTGCGCTTAATAACGCCAACAGTTTCTAGGCTTCAAAAATAAAAGCTTCAAAGCTCGGGTCTGGGGAGAAATAAAGCATGTTTGAGCGTATAAACGCCAATTTGCATAGAGATAACATTGAAAATAGAAGCCAATTCATTGTTAAGCTTCAAGCCGGTGTGAACACGGCATGAGACGCTCTGCTCCGCTCCGCTCTGAGACGCTCTGCTCCGCTCTGAGACGCTCTGCTCTGAGACGCTCCACTCTGAGACGCTCTGCTCTGCTCCGCTCTGAGACGCTCTGCTCTGAGACGCTCTGAGATGCTCCGCTCTGCTCCGCTCCGCTCTGAGACGCTCCGCTCTGAGACACTCTGCTCTGAGACGCTCTGCTCCGCTCTGAGACGCTCTGCTCTGAGACGCTCCGCTCTGAGACGCTCTGCTCTGCTCCGCTCTGAGACGCTCTGAGATGCTCCACTCTGCTCCGCTCCGCTCTGAGACGCTCCGCTCTCAGACGCTCCGCTCCGCTCTGTGACGCTCTGCTCTGAGACGCTCTGCTCCGCTCCGCTCTGAGACGCTCTGCTCCGCTCTGAGACGCTCCGCTCCGCTCTGCTCTGAGACGCTCCACTCTGAGACTGCTCCGCTCTGAGACGCTCTGCTCTGCTCTGCTCCGCTCTGAGACGCTCTGCTCCGCTCCGCTCTGAGACGCTCTGCTCCGCTCCGCTCTGAGACGCTCTGCTCCGCTCTGAGACGCTCTGCTCTGAGACGCTCCGCTCTGAGACGCTCTGCTCTGCTCCGCTCTGAGACGCTCTGCTCTGAGACGCTCTGAGATGCTCCGCTCTGAGACGCTCCGCTCTCAGGCGCTCCGCTCCGCTGTGAGACGCTCTGCTCTGAGACGCTCTGCTCCGCTCCGCTCTGAGACGCTCTGCTCCGCTCTGAGACGCTCCGCTCCGCTCTGCTCTGAGACGCTCCGCTCTGAGACTGCTCCGCTCTGAGACGCTCTGAGACGCTCTGCTCTGCTCTGCTCTGCTCCGCTCTGAGACGCTCTGCTCCGTTCCGCTCTGAGACGCTCTGAGATGCTCCGCTCTGCTCCGCTCCGCTCTGAGACGCTCTGCTCTGAGACGCTCTGCTCTGAGACGCTCCGCTCTGCTCTGAGACGCTCTGCTCCGCTCCGCTCTGAGATGCTCCGCTCTGCTCTGAGACGCTCTGCTCCGCTCCGCTCTGAGACGCTCTGCTCCGCTCTGAGATGCTCCGCTCTGCTCTGAGACGATCTGCTCCGCTCCGCTCTGCTCTGCTCCGCTCTGCTCTGCTCCGCTCCGCTCTGAGACGCTCTGCTCCGCTCCGCTCTGCTCCGCTCCGCTCTGAGATGCTCCGCTCTGCTCCGCTCCGCTCTGAGACGCTCTGCTCCGCTCCGCTCTGCTCCGCTCCGCTCTGAGATGCTCCGCTCTGAGACGCTCCGCTCCGCTCCGCTCTGAGACGCTCTGCTCCGTTATGCTCTGAGACGCTCTGCTCTGAGACGCTCTGATCTGAGACGCTCCGCTCTGAGACGCTCTGCTCCGCTCCGCTCTGAGATGCTCCGCTCTGAGACACTCTGCTCTGAGACGCTCTGCTCCGCTCCGCTCTGAGATGCTCCGCTCCGCTCTGAGACGCTCCGCTCTGAGACGCTCCGCTCTGAGACTGCTCCGCTCTGAGACGCTCTGAGACGCTCCGCTCTGAGACGCTCTGCTCTGAGACGCTCCGCTCTGAGACGCTCTGCTCTGAGACGCTCTGCTCTGAGACTGCTCCGCTCTGAGACGCTCTGCTCTGAGACGCTCCGCTCTGAGACTGCTCCGCTCTGAGACGCTCCGCTCCGCTCTGCTCTGAGACGCTCTGCTCCGCTCTGCTCTGCTCCGCTCCGCTCTGAGACGCTCTGCTCTGAGACGCTCTGAGATGCTCCGCTCCGCTCCGCTCTGAGACGCTCCGCTCTCAGGCGCTCCGCTTTGCTCTGAGATGCTCCGCTCTGCTCTGAGACGCTCTGCTCCGCTCCGCTCTCAGACGCTCCGCTTTGCTCTGAGATGCTCCGCTCTGCTCTGAGACGCTCTGCTCCGCTCCGCTCTCAGACGCTCCGCTTTGCTCTGAGATGCTCCGCTCTGCTCTGAGACGCTCTGCTCCGCTCCGCTCTGAGACGCTCTGCTCTGAGACGCTCTGCTCCGCTCTGAGATGCTCCGCTCTGCTCTGAGACGATCTGCTCCGCTCCGCTCTGCTCTGCTCCGCTCTGCTCTGCTCCGCTCTGCTCCGCTCCGCTCTGAGACGCTCTGCTCCGCTCCGCTCTCAGACGCTCCGCTTTGCTCTGAGATGCTCCGCTCTGCTCTGAGACGCTCTGCTCCGCTCCGCTCTCAGACGCTCCGCTTTGCTCTGAGATGCTCCGCTCTGCTCTGAGACGCTCTGCTCCGCTCCGCTCTGAGACGCTCTGCTCTGAGACGCTCTGCTCCGCTCTGAGATGCTCCGCTCTGCTCTGAGACGATCTGCTCCGCTCCGCTCTGCTCTGCTCCGCTCTGCTCCGCTCCGCTCCGCTCTGAGACGCTCTGCTCCGCTACGCTCTGCTCCGCTCCGCTCTGAGATGCTCCGCTCCGCTCCGCTCTGAGACGCTCCGCTCTGAGACGCTCCGCTCTGAGACTGCTCCGCTCTGAGACGCTCTGAGACGCTCCGCTCTGAGACGCTCTGCTCTGAGACGCTCCGCTCTGAGACGCTCCGCTCTGAGACGCTCTGCTCTGAGACTGCTCCGCTCTGAGACGCTCTGCTCTGAGACGCTCCGCTCTGAGACTGCTCCGCTCTGAGACGCTCCGCTCCGCTCTGCTCTGAGACGCTCTGCTCCGAGACGCTCTGCTCCGCTCTGCTCTGCTCCGCTCCGCTCTGAGACGCTCTGCTCTGAGACGCTCTGAGATGCTCCGCTCTGAGACGCTCCGCTCTCAGGCGCTCCGCTTTGCTCTGAGATGCTCCGCTCTGCTCTGAGACGCTCTGCTCCGCTCCGCTCCGCTCTCAGACACTCCGCTTTGCTCTGAGATGCTCCGCTCTGCTCTGAGACGCTCTGCTCCGCTCCGCTCTCAGACGCTCCGCTTTGCTCTGAGATGCTCCGCTCTGCTCTGAGACGCTCTGCTCAGAGCAGAGCGGAGCGTCTCAGAGGGGAGCGTCTCAGAGCGGAGCGGAGCAGAGCGTCTCGGAGCGGAGCAGAGCGTCTCAGAACAGAGCGTCTCAGAGCGGAGCGGAGCAGAGCGTCGCAGAGCAGAGCGGAGCATCTCAGAGCAGAGCGGAGCGTCTGAGAGCGGAGCGGAGCAGAGCGTCTCAGAGCGGAGCGGAGCAGAGCGGAGCATCTCAGAGCGTCTCAGAGCAGAGCGTCTCAGAGCGGAGCGGAGCAGAGCGTCTCAGAGCGGAGCGGAGCAGAGCGGAGCATCTCAGAGCGGAGCGTCTCGGAGCGGAGCGTCTCAGAGCAGAGCAGAGCGGAGCGTCTCAGAGCAGAGCGTCTCAGAGCGGAGCGGAGCAGAGCGTCTCAGAGCAGAAAGTCTCAGAGCAGAAAGTCTCAGAGCGGAGCGTCTCAGAGCGGAGCGGAGCGGAGCGGAGCGGAGCAGAGCGTCTCAGAGCAGAGCTCCGCTCTGAGACGCTCCGCTCTGAGACGCTCTGCTCTGAGACGCTCCGCTCTGAGACGCTCCGCTCTGAGACGCTCCGCTCTGAGACTGCTCCGCTCTGAGACGCTCCGCTCCGCTCTGCTCTGAGACGCTCTGCTCCGCTCCGCTCCGCTCTGAGACGCTCTGCTCTGAGACGCTCTGAGATGCTCCGCTCTGCTCCGCTCCGCTCTGAGACGCTCCGCTCTCAGGCGCTCCGCTTTGCTCTGAGATGCTCCGCTCTGCTCTGAGACGCTCTGCTCCGCTCCGCTCTCAGACGCTCCGCTTTGCTCTGAGATGCTCCGCTCTGCTCTGAGACGCTCTGCTCCGCTCCGCTCTCAGACGCTCCGCTTTGCTCTGAGATGCTCCGCTCTGCTCTGAGACGCTCTGCTCCGCTCCGCTCTGAGACGCTCTGCTCTGAGACGCTCTGCTCCGCTCCGCTCTGAGACGCTCTGCTCCGCTCCACTCTGAGACACTCTGCTCTGAGACGCTCTGCTCTGAGACGCTCTGCTCCGAGACGCTCCGCTCTGAGATGCTCCGCTCTGCTCCGCTCCGCTCTGAGACGCTCTGCTCCGCTCCGCTCTGAGACGCTCTGCTCTGAGACGCTCTGAGATGCTCCGCTCCGCTCTGAGACGCTCTGCTCCGCTCCGCTCTCAGACGCTCCGCTCTGCTCTGTGCACCAGGAGACCAACAGAGAGCTGAGCAGGTCCTGCTGCATCCTCCTGCAGAGATGTTTGATTTCAAGATAAAGTTTGCAGAGACCAAAGCTTATGCCAAGGTACGGCTGAGACGAATGTCAGAATGATAGGAATCTGATTGGGAGTTGATGGGGATTTTAATCAATCCAATGACAATAAAATGTCTAAAGTGACACTTTGGTACCACTACCACAAAACTCAAGCCAAGCCATACTGGAAAGAAATGGATTTGAAAAGGTTGTATCCAGTTTAACTGAGCACTAGGCTTACGTGATCATAATTCTTGTTAATGGCATCAATGGACATTTAGTTTAAAAGTTTTACATTAATAAAAGTTTAAGAAGAGTAATGAATATCATATCATAAAATTAGGATAATCATTTCTGGATCCTAAAATTATTACGATATTTATCAATTCCGATTCCTTCATTTTCATGGGTACCTGGCAGTTTGGATATGGTTCCTAATTTCTATACCCAACCGTGACTGTGTGTCTTCCAGGCCATCGAGATGGAACTGAGGAAGATGGAGGTGGGCCAGGCTAACCGCCAGGTGTCCCTCCTCACCGCCTTCATGCCTGAGTCCTTCCTCCGCCATGGAGGAGACCACGAATGTATCCTGGTGCTGCTGCTCATTCCAAGGCTCATCTGCAAGGTGTGTGTGATCTGCAAAAAAACGAAAAAAATAGTCTGACCAATGCCACATGGGTTTGATCCTGATTTTGGAGAGTCCTAGACCACTAATGTTTGACCGATCTTTTGTAAAAAAAAAAGTATTTTAATGTATTTAACAACATAAGCCCTGTTCATACATTTTCAGAAATAGCCTATCTACAAGCTCACAATGTGTCGTGAGCTTGTAGATCGACTATTTTTGTTATTGTTTTGAAAACGTTTGTTAATGTTCACTTAAAATGACATGCCCAAATAGGGACACTCTGTTGAAAGTGGTAAAACATTGGGACACATCGGCAGCCAACCGATGTATCGCTCAGGCTCTGCTTACCACCTGTTCCCAACATGTCCGTGTGTCATTTCCCCTGCAGGCGGAGTTGACCCCCTGCAGGGAACCGCGATGAGGGGATCCCGTGGAGAGCAGCTCAGCTTCGCCTCAGGACTGGTCTACTCCCTGGGCCTGCTGCAGGCCACTCTGCACAAATATGAACCGTGAGTGACTATCGCACATGAGAGACTAAATTGGGAATGTTGTCATTGGAGAATACCCACCATGCTAAAACTTTATAACAAGATTCCAAATAAATTAAAAGATTCTGGTAATGCTCCATGTTGCTATCCAGAACTGAACACCTTTATTCCCAATGTATTGAATATCTTCAATAAAAATTCAGTCCAATGAGAGACAACTTTTCTCGCTCGTATTTCGTTTATAAGTTTTGTCCTCTGTTAACTACTTAAGCCCTACATACTTACCGTCATACCGTATGACGAATAGTGAAACTAGCAATTCTACAAGCTCACAACAATCTGCTATTTTTGCTGCAAGGGAAAGTGCAACATTGTATCATATTGGTCCCTGAATCTGAACAAAGCAAACGCACTACTGGTTTGAAAACACACTTAATGCATTACTTTTGAGCGTCCTGTGTATCACAAAAACCTTAACGTTATCGGTCTCTCCACTCTCGCCACTTCTAACATTATCTGTCGTTCCATTGTCATGTCCTCCTCTCATCCAGGGCTATGAGTGGCTGCAGTGTGGAGGTGTTTAAGAGGATGGGCACGCTGTACTCTGAAATGAGCGTCCACGAGGCAAGCGCTCTCTGGACTACTTCATCGACCTGCTGCACAAAGACCAGCTGGATGAGACCATTCAAGTGGAGCCACTCACCAAGGCCATCAAATACTACCAGGTAACAACAATACAGGACCTCTAGGCTGCCATCTAGCATTTAAAACATGCACACACTTGTGTGTGTGTGTGTGTGTGTGTGTGTGTGTGTGTGTGTGTGTGTGTGTCTCTCTCCATGAAAAAACTGTGCATGTGCCCGGTCTGCATTAATACGCATTCAACATATTCATGCTTGTTACTTGTCTGTAAGTAACTCACTACTGTTGTGTCCTCCAGCATCTGTACAGCATCCACCTGGCGGAGCACACAGAGGACTGCACCGTGCAGCTGGCTGACCACATCAAGGTATTTCAACGCCTTGTGATTTTATTTTGTCTTTATTTATTTTTTGTTGGTGTTTGCTGGGTTACATGTCGCCTTTCCGATGTTAACGAACCCTATACCTAACCCTAACCGCACGCGGAAGCCACTAGTCGGAGTGGCGAGATGTCAGAATGGAAGGCGGTTACCGTTTGCTGCTGTCTGCTGCACCTTTAATGCGGTCACACCCTTGCCCGTTAAAGCCGAAAGCAAGCTACGTACACTGCAACTGTAAAGACAAACGGATCTAACAAAATAAGACTAAGGAGGTTTATTTTGTAATTTGGTGATTTTTTTAAAATTCTGTCGTGATTTGGCACTATAGTCAAATTTAACAAATTGTCTCAAGACAGTTTACATATAGAGCAGAGACCCAACGTTTCCCCCCCTGAGAGAACATTTGGCAACAGTGGCAAGGAAAAAACTCTCCTTTTAACCACTTAAACCCTATACTTAGTTGACTGGATTCCCAAGAACTCTATTCTAGATCCACTCCTGTTTTCGCTCTACACTGAAATACATTGTCATCAAATGTTTGCCCCAGAATTGGGTTCATGTGGTTATTGGGAAGAAACCTTGGGCAGAACCAGGCTCTAGAGGGTGGGCGCCCCTGAGATACAGGGGAATGGAGAGAGAGAATAAGTGCCTGGTGTGCATGGATTCAAGTTCTCGCCACGACTGATTTCAGTCATTTGTATTCCATAGAAGCCAGCATGTCTTCTATGGCATCATGTTGCGCACCTATGCTCTCAATGCGCCTGCGACTGTTTCACAAATCACACATTACGACTTGGTCATACAAACCTTTTTCAGTCGTGAGATTGTATTTTGCTTTAATCCATGGGTGTGTCTCAGTTCATCCAGAGTGGCCTGGACTGTGTTGCAGTGGAGTCGGCTCGCCTGCGGGCCTTCCTGACCGCCGGTCAGGAGAGCTCCAGCCTCTGCATCCTGCCGAAGGACCTGGACACCTCCTGCTCCGACATCAGACAGTTCTGCAAGAAGATCCGTCGCCGCATGCCCGGAACGGACGTGATGGGAGCACCCGCCGCTGTCATGTTTGGACCACAGGTACACATACACCCATTCTACTGTCTGTACGGGTCAGTGATTCTCAAACCTTTGAATTTCAAGGACCCCCCCCCCCACCCCCCTAATTTTTATGTGCACTAGGCCACAGACCCCCATTTGATGCAATTCATCTCTGGGGTCAATTCTTCATCTCTGGGAACCCCAATCTACCCTGTAAAATATTTTTTCAATTAAACAAAAAGCTACTTTTTGATATAATCTTTCACTGATATATTTTTCACAATGACCATTCCACATACAGGTAAATGTTGTTTGACAACTTCTCTTAGAGTGTTTGCCCCTGACAACCGGGAATGTATTTCTTTATGTACTTTTACAGTTAATAACAGGATTCCCACGGTCATGAATTTCCTGGATATATTTTGAAATGAGAAAAACTGTCTGCCAGGCCTGGAAAATGTTTGGAATTCATCAAATGTTTTGGAAGATGTTTGGATATACATAGTTTTTGGCTATTGATTTTGTTCATAAAAAACATGTCTAACATTTCATGAAATATGTAACATGGTAAAATGCAGTGCTGCGTGAGAGCTGCCTATTATACAGAACATCACGTAACAAAAATAATACATCTACAAGCTAAGAACAAACGTTGTTAGCTTGTAGATCTGTTCTGTCATGTGACGCCTTTGCTCGAGGTCTGTCTTGGGGCATTGATGGAGTAAGAGCCTCATTATTGCCACCATACGATTGATATAGGCCTGGAAATAGGGTGAAAAAGTGATGGAAAAGTTTTGAAAATGACCAGGTAAAAATGTGTGGGAACCCTGACCAGTGCTTTAAAATATTACTGTCTATCCCTGAGTTTCCCCTCCCATTTTTAGACGCTCCGCTCTGAGACGCTCCGCTCTGAGACTGCTCCGCTCTGAGACGCTCTGCTCTGAGACGCTCCGCTCTGAGACTGCTCCGCTCTGAGACGCTCCGCTCTGAGACGCTCTGCTCCGCTCCGCTCTGAGACTGCTCTGCTCTGAGACTGCTCTGCTCTGAGACGCTCTGCTCTGAGACGCTCCGCTCTGAGACGCTCCGCTCTGCTCTGAGACGCTCCGCTCTGCTCTGAGACGCTCCGCTCCGCTCTGAGACGCTCCGCTCCGCTCTGAGATGCGTCTCAGAGCAGAGCGTCTCAGAGCGGAGCGTCTCAGAGCTCTGAGACGCTCTGCTCCGCTCTGCTCTGAGACGCTCTGAGATGCGTCTCAGAGCAGAGCGTCTCAGAGCGGAGCGTCTCAGAGCTCTGAGACGCTCTGCTCCGCTCTGCTCTGAGACGCTCTGAGACGCTCCGCTCTGAGACGCTCCGCTCTGAGACGCTCCGCTCTGAGACGCTCTGCTCTGAGACGCTCTGAGACGCTCTGCTCTGCTCCGCTCCGCTCTGCTCCGCTCCGCTCTGAGATGCTCCGCTCCGCTCTGAGACGCTCTGCTCCGAGACGCTCCGCTCTGAGATGCTCCGCTCTGCTCCGCTCCGCTCTGAGACGCTCTGCTCCGCTCAGCTCTGAGACGCTCTGCTCTGAGACGCTCTGAGATGCTCCGCTCTGCTCCGCTCCGCTCTGAGACGCTCTGCTCCGCTCTCAGACGCTCCGCTCTGCTCTGAGATGCTCCGCTCTGCTCTGAGACGCTCTGCTCCGCTCCGCTCTGAGACGCTCTGCTCTGAGACGCTCTGCTCCGCTCCGCTCTGAGACGCTCTGCTCCGCTCCGCTCTGAGACGCTCTGAGACGCTCTGCTCCGAGACGCTCCGCTATGAGACTGTTCCGCTCTGAGGCGCTCTGCTCCGCTCCGCTCTGAGACGCTCTGAGATGCTCCGCTCTGAGACGCTCTGCTCCGCTCCGCTCTCAGACGCTCCGCTCTGCTCTGAGATGCTCCGCTCCGCTCTGAGACGCTCTGCTCTGAGACGCTCTGCTCCGCTCCGCTCTGAGACGCTCTGCTCCGCTCCGCTCTGAGACGCTCCGCTCCGCTCTGCTCTGAGACGCTCTGCTCCGAGACGCTCCGCTCTGAGACTGTTCCGCTCTGAGGCGCTCTCCAAATACACACCCCACGCACGCTCCAAATACACACACCAAGCACGCTCCAAATACACACCCCACGCACGCTCCAAATACCCACCCCACGCACGCTCCACATACCCACCCCACGCACGCTCCACATACCCACCCCACGCACGCTCCACATACCCACCCCACGCACGCTCCACATACCCACCCCACGCACGCTCCAAATACCCACCCCACGCACGCTCCAAATACCCACCCCACGCACGCTCCAAATACCCACCCACGCACGCTCCAAATACCCACCCCACGCACGCTCCAAATACCCACCCCACGCACGCTCCAAATACCCACCCCACGCACGCTCCAAATACCCACCCCACGCACGCTCCAAATACCCACCCCACGCACGCTCCAAATACCCACCCCACGCACGCTCCAAATACCCACCCCACGCACGCTCCAAATACCCACCCCACGCACGCTCCAAATACCCACCCCACGCACGCTCCAAATACCCACCCCACGCACGCTCCAAATACCCACCCCACGCACGCTCCAAATACCCACCCCACGCACGCTCCAAATACCCACCCCACGCACGCTCCAAATACCCACCCCACGCACGCTCCAAATACCCACCCCACGCACGCTCCAAATACCCACCCCACGCACGCTCCAAATACCCACCCCACGCACGCTCCAAATACCCACCCCACGCACGCTCCAAATACCCACCCCACGCACGCTCCAAATACCCACCCCACGCACGCTCCAAATACCCACCCCACGCAAGCTCCAAATACCCACCCCACGCACGCTCCAAATACACACCCCACGCACGCTCCAAATACACACTCCGCTCCGCTCTGAGACGCTCCGCTCCGCTCCGCTCTGAGATGCTCTGCTCCGCTCTCTGAGACGCTCCGCTCTGCTCCGCTCCGCTCTGAGACGCTCTGCTCCGCTCCGCTCTGAGATGCTCCGCTCCGCTCTGAGACGCTCTGCTCCGCTCCGCTCTGAGACGCTCTGCTCCGCTCTGCTCCGCTCCGCTCTGAGATGCTCCGCTCTGAGACGTTCTGCTCCGCTCCGCTCTGAGATGCTCCGCTCTGCTCTGAGACGCTCTGCTCCGCTGAGAGTGCTCCGCTCTGAGACGCTCCGCTCTGAAACGCTCTGCTCTGAGACGCTCTGCTCCGCTCCGCTCTGAGACGCTCTGAGATGCTCCGCTCTGCTCTGAGACGCTCTGCTCTGAGACGCTCCGCTCCGCTCTGCTCTGAGACGCTCTGCTCTGAGACGCTCCGCTCCGCTCTGCTCTGAGACGCTCTGCTCTGAGACGCTCCGCTCTGAGACGCTCTGCTCTGAGACGCTCCGCTCTGAGATGCTCCGCTCTGAGACGCTCTGCTCCGCTCCGCTCTGAGATGCTCCGCTCTGAGATGCTCCGCTCTGAGACGCTCTGCTCCGCTCCGCTCTGAGACGCTCTGCTCCGTTCTGCTCTGAGACGCTCTGCTCTGAGACGCTCTGCTCTGAGACGCTCCGCTCTGAGACGCTCCGCTCTGAGACGCTCTGCTCTGAGACGTTCTGCTCCGCTCCGCTCTGAGACGCTCCGCTCTGAGACGCTCTGCTCTGAGACGCTCCGCTCTGAGACGCTCCGCTCTGAGACACTCCGCTCTGAGACGCTCCGCTCTGAGACGCTCTGCTCTGAGACGCTCTGCTCCGCTCCGCTCTGAGACGCTCTGCTCCGCTCTGTGACGCTCTGCTCTGAGACGCTCCGCTCTGAGACTGCTCCGCTCTGAGACGCTCTGCTCCGCTCCGCTCTGCTCCGCTCCGCTCTGAGAGTGCTCCGCTCTGAGACGCTCCGCTCTGAGACGCTCTGCTCCGCTCCGCTCTGCTCCGCTCCACTCTGAGACGCTCTGCTCCGCTCCGCTCTGAGAAGCTCTGAGATGCTCCGCTCTGCTCCGCTCCGCTCTGAGACGCTCTGCTCCGCTCTGAGACGCTCTGCTCTGAGACGCTCCGCTCCGCTCTGCTCTGAGACGCTCTGCTCTGAGACGCTCCGCTCTGAGACGCTCCGCTCTGAGATGCTCCGCTCCGCTCTGAGACGCTCTGCTCTGAGACGCTCTGCTCTGAGACGCTCTGCTCCGCTCCGCTCTGAGATGCTCCGCTCTGCTCTGAGACGATCTGCTCCGCTCCGCTCTGAGACACTCTGCTCCGCTCCGCTCTGAGATGCTCCGCTCTGAGACGCTCTGCTCCGCTCCGCTCTGAGATGCTCCGCTCTGAGACGCTCTGCTCCGCTCCGCTCCGCTCTGAGACGCTCTGCTCCGTTCTGCTCTGAGACGCTCCACTCTGAGACGCTCTGCTCCGCTCCGCTCTGAGACGCTCTGCTCTGAGCAGCTCTGCTCCGCTCTGCTCTGAGACGCTCTGCTCCGCTCCGCTCTGAAACGCTCCGCTCTGAGACGCTCCGCTCTGAGACTGCTCCGCTCTGAGACGCTCTGCTCTGCTCCGCTCTGAGACGTTCTGCTCTGAGACGCTCCGCTCTGAGACTGCTCCGCTCTGAGACGCTCTGCTCTGCTCCGCTCTGAGACGCTCTGCTCTGAGACACTCTGCTCTGAGACGCTCTGCTCTGAGACGCTCCGCTCTGAGACGCTCCGCTCTGAGACGCTCTGCTCTGAGACGCTCTGCTCCGCTCCGCTCTGAGACGCTCCGCTCTGCTCCGCTCCGCTCTGAGACTGCTCCGCTCTGAGACTGCTCTGCTCCGCTCTGAGACGCTCTGAGACGCTCCGCTCTGAGACGCTCTGCTCTGAGACGCTCTGAGACGCTCCGCTCTGAGACGCTCCGCTCTGCTCCGCTCTGAGACGCTCTGAGACGCTCCGCTCTGAGACGCTCTGCTCTGAGACGCTCTGCTCCGCTCCGCTCTGAGACGCTCCGCTCTGCTCCGCTCCGCTCCGCTCTGAGACGCTCTGCTCTGAGACGCTCCGCTCTGAGACGCTCTGAGATGCTCTGAGATGCTCCGCTCCGCTCTGAGACGCTCCGCTCTGAGACGCTCTGCTCCGCTCCGCTCTGAGACGCTCGAGACGCTCCGCTCTGAGACGCTCCGCTCTGAGACGCTCCGCTCTGAGACGCTCTGAGACTGCTCCGCTCTGAGACGCTCTGCTCTGAGACGCTCTGCTCTGAGACGCTTTTACGTTTGGTATTTTAAAGGAATAGTTTACCCCGAAAATAACTTTCCGTCGCATTCCTAAGCATTCCTAAACGGGAGTTGATGGGGATTTTAATCAATCCAATGACAATAAAATGTCTAAAGTGACACTTTGGTACCACTACCACAAAACTCAAGCCAAGCCATACTGGAAAGAAATGGATTTGAAAAGGTTGTATCCAGTTTAACTGAGCACTAGGCTTACGTGATCATAATTCTTGTTAATGGCATCAATGGAAATTTAGTTTAAAAGTTTTACATTAATAAAAGTTTAAGAAGAGTAATGAATATCATATCATAAAATTAGGATAATCATTTCTGGATCCTAAAATTATTACGATATTTATCAATTCCGATTCCTTCATTTTCATGGGTACCTGGCAGTTTGGATATGGTTCCTAATTTCTATACCCAACCGTGACTGTGTGTCTTCCAGGCCATCGAGATGGAACTGAGGAAGATGGAGGTGGGCCAGGCTAACCGCCAGGTGTCCCTCCTCACCGCCTTCATGCCTGAGTCCTTCCTCCGCCATGGAGGAGACCACGACTGTATCCTGGTGCTGCTGCTCATTCCAAGGCTCATCTGCAAGGTGTGTGTGATCTGCAAAAAAACGAAAAAAATAGTCTGACCAATGCCACATGGGTTTGATCCTGATTTTGGAGAGTCCTAGACCACTAATGTTTGACCGATCTTTTGTAAAAAAAAAAGTATTTTAATGTATTTAACAACATAAGCCCTGTTCATACATTTTCAGAAATAGCCTATCTACAAGCTCACAATGTGTCGTGAGCTTGTAGATCGACTATTTTTGTTATTGTTTTGAAAACGTTTGTTAATGTTCACTTAAAATGACATGCCCAAATAGGGACACTCTGTTGAAAGTGGTAAAACATTGGGACACATCGGCAGCCAACCGATGTATCGCTCAGGCTCTGCTTACCACCTGTTCCCAACATGTCCGTGTGTCATTTCCCCTGCAGGCGGAGTTGACCCCCTGCAGGGAACCGCGATGAGGGGATCCCGTGGAGAGCAGCTCAGCTTCGCCTCAGGACTGGTCTACTCCCTGGGCCTGCTGCAGGCCACTCTGCACAAATATGAACCGTGAGTGACTATCGCACATGAGAGACTAAATTGGGAATGTTGTCATTGGAGAATACCCACCATGCTAAAACTTTATAACAAGATTCCAAATAAATTAAAAGATTCTGGTAATGCTCCATGTTGCTATCCAGAACTGAACACCTTTATTCCCAATGTATTGAATATCTTCAATAAAAATTCAGTCCAATGAGAGACAACTTTTCTCGCTCGTATTTCGTTTATAAGTTTTGTCCTCTGTTAACTACTTAAGCCCTACATACTTACCGTCATACCGTATGACGAATAGTGAAACTAGCAATTCTACAAGCTCACAACAATCTGCTATTTTTGCTGCAAGGGAAAGTGCAACATTGTATCATATTGGTCCCTGAATCTGAACAAAGCAAACGCACTACTGGTTTGAAAACACACTTAATGCATTACTTTTGAGCGTCCTGTGTATCACAAAAACCTTAACGTTATCGGTCTCTCCACTCTCGCCACTTCTAACATTATCTGTCGTTCCATTGTCATGTCCTCCTCTCATCCAGGGCTATGAGTGGCTGCAGTGTGGAGGTGTTTAAGAGGATGGGCACGCTGTACTCTGAAATGAGCGTCCACGAGGCAAGCGCTCTCTGGACTACTTCATCGACCTGCTGCACAAAGACCAGCTGGATGAGACCATTCAAGTGGAGCCACTCACCAAGGCCATCAAATACTACCAGGTAACAACAATACAGGACCTCTAGGCTGCCATCTAGCATTTAAAACATGCACACACTTGTGTGTGTGTGTGTGTGTGTGTGTGTGTGTGTGTCTCTCTCCATGAAAAAACTGTGCATGTGCCCGGTCTGCATTAATACGCATTCAACATATTCATGCTTGTTACTTGTCTGTAAGTAACTCACTACTGTTGTGTCCTCCAGCATCTGTACAGCATCCACCTGGCGGAGCACACAGAGGACTGCACCGTGCAGCTGGCTGACCACATCAAGGTATTTCAACGCCTTGTGATTTTATTTTGTCTTTATTTCTTTTTTGTTGGTGTTTGCTGGGTTACATGTCGCCTTTCCGATGTTAACGAACCCTATACCTAACCCTAACCGCACGCGGAAGCCACTAGTCGGAGTGGCGAGATGTCAGAATGGAAGGCGGTTACCGTTTGCTGCTGTCTGCTGCACCTTTAATGCGGTCACACCCTTGCCCGTTAAAGCCGAAAGCAAGCTACGTACACTGCAACTGTAAAGACAAACGGATCTAACAAAATAAGACTAAGGAGGTTTATTTTGTAATTTGGTGATTTTTTTTAAATTCTGTTGTGATTTGGCACTATAGTCAAATTTAACAAATTGTCTCAAGACAGTTTACATATAGAGCAGAGACCCAACGTTTCCCCCCCTGAGAGAACATTTGGCAACAGTGGCAAGGAAAAAACTCTCCTTTTAACCACTTAAACCCTAGTTGACTGGATTCCCAAGAACTCTATTCTAGATCCACTCCTGTTTTCGCTCTACACTGAAATACATTGTCATCAAATGTTTGCCCCAGAATTGGGTTCATGTGGTTATTGGGAAGAAACCTTGGGCAGAACCAGGCTCTAGAGGGTGGGCGCCCCTGAGATACAGGGGAATGGAGAGAGAGAATAAGTGCCTGGTGTGCATGGATTCAAGTTCTCGCCACGACTGATTTCAGTCATTTGTATTCCATAGAAGCCAGCATGTCTTCTATGGCATCATGTTGCGCACCTATGCTCTCAATGCGCCTGCGACTGTTTCACAAATCACACATTACGACTTGGTCATACAAACCTTTTTCAGTCGTGAGATTGTATTTTGCTTTAATCCATGGGTGTGTCTCAGTTCATCCAGAGTGGCCTGGACTGTGTTGCAGTGGAGTCGGCTCGCCTGCGGGCCTTCCTGACCGCCGGTCAGGAGAGCTCCAGCCTCTGCATCCTGCCGAAGGACCTGGACACCTCCTGCTCCGACATCAGACAGTTCTGCAAGAAGATCCGTCGCCGCATGCCCGGAACGGACGTGATGGGAGCACCCGCCGCTGTCATGTTTGGACCACAGGTACACATACACCCATTCTACTGTCTGTACGGGTCAGTGATTCTCAAACCTTTGAATTTCAAGGACCCCCCCCCCCCTAATTTTTATGTGCACTAGGCCACAGACCCCCATTTGATGCAATTCATCTCTGGGGTCAATTCTTCATCTCTGGGAACCCCAATCTACCCTGTAAAATATTTTTTCAATTAAACAAAAAGCTACTTTTTGATATAATCTTTCACTGATATATTTTTCACAATGACCATTCCACATACAGGTAAATGTTGTTTGACAACTTCTCTTAGAGTGTTTGCCCCTGACAACCGGGAATGTATTTCTTTATGTACTTTTACAGTTAATAACAGGATTCCCACGGTCATGAATTTCCTGGATATATTTTGAAATGAGAAAAACTGTCTGCCAGGCCTGGAAAATGTTTGGAATTCATCAAATGTTTTGGAAGATGTTTGGATATACATAGTTTTTGGCTATTGATTTTGTTCATAAAAAACATGTCTAACATTTCATGAAATATGTAACATGGTAAAATGCAGTGCTGCGTGAGAGCTGCCTATTATACAGAACATCACGTAACAAAAATAATACATCTACAAGCTAAGAACAAACGTTGTTAGCTTGTAGATCTGTTCTGTCATATGACGCCTTTGCTCGAGGTCTGTCTTGGGGCATTGATGGAGTAAGAGCCTCATTATTGCCACCATACGATTGATATAGGCCTGGAAATAGGGTGAAAAAGTGATGGAAAAGTTTTGAAAATGACCAGGTAAAAATGTGTGGGAACCCTGACCAGTGCTTTAAAATATTACTGTCTATCCCTGAGTTTCCCCTCCCATTTTTAGACGCTCCGCTCTGAGACGCTCCGCTCTGAGACTGCTCCGCTCTGAGACGCTCTGCTCTGAGACGCTCCGCTCTGAGACTGCTCCGCTCTGAGACGCTCCGCTCTGAGACGCTCTGCTCCGCTCCGCTCTGAGACTGCTCTGCTCTGAGACTGCTCTGCTCTGAGACGCTCTGCTCTGAGACGCTCCGCTCTGAGACGCTCCGCTCTGCTCTGAGACGCTCCGCTCTGCTCTGAGACGCTCCGCTCTGAGACGCTCCGCTCCGCTCTGAGATGCGTCTCAGAGCAGAGCGTCTCAGAGCGGAGCGTCTCAGAGCTCTGAGACGCTCTGCTCCGCTCTGCTCCGCTCTGCTCTGAGACGCTCTGAGACGCTCCGCTCTGAGACGCTCCGCTCTGAGACGCTCTGCTCTGAGACGCTCTGAGACGCTCTGCTCTGCTCCGCTCCGCTCTGCTCCGCTCCGCTCTGAGATGCTCCGCTCTGCTCCGCTCCGCTCTGAGACGCTCTGCTCCGAGACGCTCCGCTCTGAGATGCTCCGCTCTGCTCCGCTCCGCTCTGAGACGCTCTGCTCCGCTCAGCTCTGAGACGCTCTGCTCTGAGACGCTCTGAGATGCTCCGCTCTGCTCCGCTCCGCTCTGAGACGCTCTGCTCCGCTCCGCTCTCAGACGCTCCGCTCTGCTCTGAGATGCTCCGCTCTGCTCTGAGACGCTCTGCTCCGCTCCGCTCTGAGACGCTCTGCTCTGAGACGCTCTGCTCCGCTCCGCTCTGAGACGCTCTGCTCCGCTCCGCTCTGAGACGCTCTGAGACGCTCCGCTCTGAGACGCTCTGACACGCTCTGCTCCGAGACGCTCCGCTCTGAGACTGTTCCGCTCTGAGGCGCTCTGCTCCGCTCCGCTCTGAGACGCTCTGAGATGCTCCGCTCTGAGACGCTCTGCTCCGCTCCGCTCTCAGACGCTCCGCTCTGCTCTGAGATGCTCCGCTCCGCTCTGAGACGCTCTGCTCTGAGACGCTCTGCTCCGCTCCGCTCTGAGACGCTCTGCTCCGCTCCGCTCTGAGACGCTCCGCTCCGCTCTGCTCTGAGACGCTCTGCTCCGAGACGCTCCGCTCTGAGACTGTTCCGCTCTGAGGCGCTCTCCAAATACACACCCCACGCACGCTCCAAATACACACCCCACGCACGCTCCAAATACACACACCAAGCACGCTCCAAATACACACCCCACGCACGCTCCAAATACACACCCCACGCACGCTCCAAATACACACCCCACGCACGCTCCAAATACACACCCCACGCACGCTCCAAATACACACCCCACGCACGCTCCAAATACCCACCCCACGCACGCTCCAAATACCCACCCCACGCACGCTCCAAATACCCACCCCACGCACGCTCCAAATACCCACCCCACGCACGCTCCAAATACACACCCCACGCACGCTCCAAATACCCACCCCACGCACGCTCCAAATACCCACCCCACGCACGCTCCAAATACCCACCCCACGCACGCTCCAAATACCCACCCCACGCACGCTCCAAATACCCACCCCACGCACGCTCCAAATACCCACCCCACGCACGCTCCAAATACCCACCCCACGCACGCTCCAAATACCCACCCCACGCACGCTCCAAATACCCACCCCACGCACGCTCCAAATACCCACCCCACGCACGCTCCAAATACCCACCCCACGCACGCTCCAAATACCCACCCCACGCACGCTCCAAATACCCACCCCACGCACGCTCCAAATACCCACCCCACGCACGCTCCAAATACCCACCCCACGCACGCTCCAAATACCCACCCCACGCACGCTCCAAATACCCACCCCACGCACGCTCCAAATACCCACCCCACGCACGCTCCAAATACCCACCCCACGCACGCTCCAAATACCCACCCCACGCACGCTCCAAATACCCACCCCACGCACGCTCCAAATACACACTCCGCTCCGCTCTGAGACGCTCCGCTCCGCTCCGCTCTGAGATGCTCTGCTCCGCTCTCTGAGACGCTCCGCTCTGCTCCACTCCGCTCTGAGACGCTCTGCTCCGCTCCGCTCTGAGATGCTCCGCTCCGCTCTGAGACGCTCTGCTCCGCTCCGCTCTGAGACGCTCTGCTCCGCTCCGCTCTGAGATGCTCCGCTCTGAGACGTTCTGCTCCGCTCCGCTCTGAGATGCTCCGCTCTGCTCTGAGACGCTCTGCTCCGCTGAGAGTGCTCCGCTCTGAGACGCTCCGCTCTGAAACGCTCTGCTCTGAGACGCTCTGCTCCGCTCCGCTCTGAGACGCTCTGAGATGCTCCGCTCTGCTCTGAGACGCTCTGCTCTGAGACGCTCCACTCCGCTCTGCTCTGAGACGCTCTGCTCTGAGACGCTCCGCTCCGCTCTGCTCTGAGACGCTCTGCTCTGAGACGCTCCGCTCTGAGACGCTCTGCTCTGAGACGCTCTGCTCCGCTCCGCTCTGAGATGCTCCGCTCTGAGACGCTCTGCTCCGCTCCGCTCTGAGATGCTCCGCTCTGAGATGCTCCGCTCTGAGACGCTCTGCTCCGCTCCGCTCTGAGACGCTCTGCTCCGTTCTGCTCTGAGACGCTCTGCTCTGACACGCTCTGCTCTGAGACGCTCCGCTCTGAGACGCTCTGCTCTGAGACGCTCTGCTCTGAGACGCTCTGAGACGCTCCGCTCTGAGACGCTCCGCTCTGAGACGCTCCGCTCTGAGACGCTCCGCTCTGAGACGCTCCGCTCTGAGACGCTCTGCTCTGAGACGCTCTGCTCCGCTCCGCTCTGAGACGCTCTGCTCCGCTCTGAGACGCTCTGCTCTGAGACGCTCCGCTCTGAGACTGCTCCGCTCTGAGACACTCTGCTCCGCTCCGCTCTGCTCCGCTCCGCTCTGAGAGTGCTCCGCTCTGAGACGCTCCGCTCTGAGACCCTCTGCTCCGCTCCGCTCTGAGACGCTCTGCTCCGCTCCGCTCTGAGACGCTCTGAGATGCTCCGCTCTGCTCCGCTCCGCTCTGAGACGCTCTGCTCCGCTCTGAGACGCTCTGCTCTGAGACGCTCCGCTCTGCTCTGAGACGCTCTGCTCTGAGACGCTCCGCTCCGCTCTGAGACGCTCCGCTCTGAGATGCTCCGCTCCGCTCTGAGACGCTCTGCTCTGAGACGCTCTGCTCTGAGACGCTCTGCTCTGAGACGCTCTGCTCCGCTCCGCTCTGAGATGCTCCGCTCTGCTCTGAGACGATCTGCTCCGCTCCGCTCTGAGACACTCTGCTCCGCTCCGCTCTGAGATGCTCCGCTCTGAGACGCTCTGCTCCGCTCCGCTCTGAGATGCTCCGCTCTGAGACGCTCTGCTCCGCTCCGCTCCGCTCTGAGACGCTCTGCTCCGTTCTGCTCTGAGACGCTCTGCTCTGAGACGCTCTGCTCCGCTCCGCTCTGAGACGCTCTGCTCTGAGACGCTCTGCTCCGCTCTGCTCTGAGACGCTCTGCTCCGCTCCGCTCTGAAACGCTCCGCTCTGAGACGCTCCGCTCTGAGACTGCTCCGCTCTGAGACGCTCTGCTCTGCTCCGCTCTGAGACATTCTGCTCTGAGACGCTCCGCTCTGAGACTGCTCCGCTCTGAGACGCTCTGCTCTGCTCCGCTCTGAGACGCTCTGCTCTGAGACACTCTGCTCTGAGACGCTCTGCTCTGAGACGCTCCGCTCTGAGACGCTCCGCTCTGAGACGCTCCGCTCTGCTCCGCTCTGAGACGCTCCGCTCTGAGACACTCTGCTCTGAGACGCTCTGCTCTGAGACGCTCCGCTCTGAGACGCTCCGCTCTGAGACGCTCTGCTCCGAGACGCTCTGCTCCGCTCCGCTCTGAGACGCTCCGCTCTGCTCCGCTCCGCTCTGAGACTGCTCCGCTCTGAGACTGCTCTGCTCCGCTCTGAGACGCTCTGAGACGCTCCGCTCTGAGACGCTCTGCTCTGAGACGCTCTGAGACGCTCCGCTCTGAGACGCTCCGCTCTGCTCCGCTCTGAGACGCTCTGAGACGCTCCGCTCTGAGACGCTCTGCTCTGAGACGCTCTGCTCCGCTCCGCTCTGAGACGCTCCGCTCTGCTCCGCTCCGCTCCGCTCTGAGACGCTCTGCTCTGAGACGCTCCGCTCTGAGACGCTCTGAGATGCTCTGAGATGCTCCACTCCGCTCTGAGACGCTCCGCTCTGAGACGCTCTGCTCCGCTCCGCTCTGAGACGCTCGAGACGCTCCGCTCTGAGACGCTCCGCTCTGAGACGCTCCACTCTGAGACGCTCTGAGACTGCTCCGCTCTGAGACGCTCTGCTCTGAGACGCTCTGCTCTGAGACGCTTTTACGTTTGGTATTTTAAAGGAATAGTTTACCCCGAAAATAACTTTCCGTCGCATTCCTAAGCATTCCTAAACGGGAGTTGATGGGGATTTGAATCAATCCAATGACAATAAAATGTCTAAAGTGACACTTTGGTACCACTACCACAAAACTCAAGCCAAGCCATACTGGAAAGAAATGGATTTGAAAAGGTTGTATCCAGTTTAACTGAGCACTAGGCTTACGTGATCATAATTCTTGTTAATGGCATCAATGGACATTTAGTTTAAAAGTTTTACATTAATAAAAGTTTAAGAAGAGTAATGAATATCATATCATAAAATTAGGATAATCATTTCTGGATCCTAAAATTATTACGATATTTATCAATTCCGATTCCTTCATTTTCATGGGTACCTGGCAGTTTGGATATGGTTCCTAATTTCTATACCCAACCGTGACTGTGTGTCTTCCAGGCCATCGAGATGGAACTGAGGAAGATGGAGGTGGGCCAGGCTAACCGCCAGGTGTCCCTCCTCACCGCCTTCATGCCTGAGTCCTTCCTCCGCCATGGAGGAGACCACGACTGTATCCTGGTGCTGCTGCTCATTCCAAGGCTCATCTGCAAGGTGTGTGTGATCTGCAAAAAAACGAAAAAAATAGTCTGACCAATGCCACATGGGTTTGATCCTGATTTTGGAGAGTCCTAGACCACTAATGTTTGACCGATCTTTTGTAAAAAAAAAAGTATTTTAATGTATTTAACAACATAAGCCCTGTTCATACATTTTCAGAAATAGCCTATCTACAAGCTCACAATGTGTCGTGAGCTTGTAGATCGACTATTTTTGTTATTGTTTTGAAAACGTTTGTTAATGTTCACTTAAAATGACATGCCCAAATAGGGACACTCTGTTGAAAGTGGTAAAACATTGGGACACATCGGCAGCCAACCGATGTATCGCTCAGGCTCTGCTTACCACCTGTTCCCAACATGTCCGTGTGTCATTTCCCCTGCAGGCGGAGTTGACCCCCTGCAGGGAACCGCGATGAGGGGATCCCGTGGAGAGCAGCTCAGCTTCGCCTCAGGACTGGTCTACTCCCTGGGCCTGCTGCAGGCCACTCTGCACAAATATGAACCGTGAGTGACTATCGCACATGAGAGACTAAATTGGGAATGTTGTCATTGGAGAATACCCACCATGCTAAAACTTTATAACAAGATTCCAAATAAATTAAAAGATTCTGGTAATGCTCCATGTTGCTATCCAGAACTGAACACCTTTATTCCCAATGTATTGAATATCTTCAATAAAAATTCAGTCCAATGAGAGACAACTTTTCTCACTCGTATTTCGTTTATAAGTTTTGTCCTCTGTTAACTACTTAAGCCCTACATACTTACCGTCATACCGTATGACGAATAGTGAAACTAGCAATTCTACAAGCTCTACAAACCTTTGCCCACTTTACGATTCGACGGCGCACGCTCTGCTGCGACGACACGGGTCTGTTCGCTTATGTGTTTAGTATTTGTTTAGTCTTTTAGTTTGTTAACGTTGCGTCCTGTCTTTCTGTTTAACACAACTCAAACTGGACTCAACCCACTCCTCATTCATGGTAAAACAGTTGAACAGGTTGACAGTTTCACATATCTTGGACTCACACTGGACAACAGACTTAGATTTGATCAACAAATTACATCGATCCATAAACGTTTTCAGCAAAGGCTTTATGTGATCCGCAAGTTAAGATCATTATCTGTTGCCCCTCATCTTCTGCTATTACTGTACAAAAGCATCATTCAACCCATTTTACTGTATTGTTCCGCATGTTTTTTCACCATACTGTCCATGCCTAACAGGAACAAACTTTACAGTATCACCCGGATTGCCTCCAAAATCATCGGACTTCCCATACCCACACTTGCTGATATGAACAATAAGGCCATCACACGCTTAGCACTCTCAATAACAAATGACACTGATCATCCCCTGTATCGCTACTTTGACCTCATGCCATCTGGTCGGAGATACAGAACCTTAAGGTGGAAAAAGGTTCTTTTTAGCAGGAGTTTTGTCCCCTCAGCTATCGCGGCATTAAACCAACTGCCCCGTCCATAGGAGGGTTTTCTGTGTACAGTGGGGTCCTCATGTCTTTGTCTTGTGATATGTTGTTTCTGTTGTCATGTTGTTATGTTGTTTTGTTGTGAACAGACCTTGTGAAGACAATTTTCCCCTTGGGGACAATAAACAATATTATTATTATTACAACAATCTGCTATTTTTGCTGCAAGGGAAAGTGCAACATTGTATCATATTGGTCCCTGAATCTGAACAAAGCAAACGCACTACTGGTTTGAAAACACACTTAATGCATTACTTTTGAGCGTCCTGTGTATCACAAAAACCTTAACGTTATCGGTCTCTCCAATCTCGCCACTTCTAACATTATCTGTCCTTCCATTGTCATGTCCTCCTCTCATCCAGGGCTATGAGTGGCTGCAGTGTGGAGGTGTTTAAGAGGATGGGCACGCTGTACTCTGAAATGAGCGTCCACGAGGCAAGCGCTCTCTGGACTACTTCATCGACCTGCTGCACAAAGACCAGCTGGATGAGACCATTCAAGTGGAGCCACTCACCAAGGCCATCAAATACTACCAGGTAACAACAATGCAGGACCTCTAGGCTGCCATCTAGCATTTAAAACATGCACACACTTGTGTGTGTGTGTGTGTGTGTGTGTGTGTGTGTGTGTGTGTGTGTCTCTCTCCATGAAAAAACTGTGCATGTGCCCGGTCTGCATTAATACGCATTCAACATATTCATGCTTGTTACTTGTCTGTAAGTAACTCACTACTGTTGTGTCCTCCAGCATCTGTACAGCATCCTCCTGGCGGAGCACACAGAGGACTGCACCGTGCAGCTGGCTGACCACATCAAGGTATTTCAACGCCTTGTGATTTTATTTTGTCTTTATTTATTTTTTGTTGGTGTTTGCTGCGTTACATGTCGCCTTTCCGATGTTAACGAACCCTATACCTAACCCTAACCGCACGCGGAAGCCACTAGTCGGAGTGGCGAGATGTCGGAATGGAAGGCGGTTACCGTTTGCTGCTGTCTGCTGCACCTTTAATGCGGTCACACAAATTGTCTCAAGACAGTTTACATATAGAGCAGAGACCCAACGTTTCCCCCCCTGAGAGAACATTTGGCAACAGTGGCAAGGAAAAAACTCTCCTTTTAACCACTTAAACCCTATACTTAGTTGACTGGATTCCCAAGAACTCTATTCTAGATCCACTCCTGTTTTCGCTCTACACTGAAATACATTGTCATCAAATGTTTGCCCCAGAATAGGGTTCATGTGGTTATTGGGAAGAAACCTTGGGCAGAACCAGGCTCTAGAGGGTGGGCGCCCCTGAGATACAGGGGAATGGAGAGAGAGAATAAGTGCCTGGTGTGCATGGATTCAAGTTCTCGCCACGACTGATTTCAGTCATTTGTATTCCATAGAAGCCAGCATGTCTTCTATGGCATCATGTTGCGCACCTATGCTCTCAATGCGCCTGCGACTGTTTCACAAAGTGATTCAGTGATTCTCAAACCTTTGAATTTCAAGGACCCCCCCCCCCCCCCCCCCCTATTTTTTATGTGCACTACCCTGTAAAATATTTTTTCAATTAAACAAAAAGCTACTTTTTGATATAATCTTTCACTGATATATTTTTCACAATGACCATTCCACATACAGGTAAATGTTGTTTGACAACTTCTCTTAGAGTGTTTGCCCCTGACAACCGGGAATGTATTTCTTTATGTACTTTTACAGTTAATAACAGGATTCCCACGGTCATGAATTTCCTGGATATATTTTGAAATGAGAAAAACTGTCTGCCAGGCCTGGAAAATGTTTGGAATTCATCAAATGTTTTGGAAGATGTTTGGATATACATAGTTTTTGGCTATTGATTTTGTTCATAAAAAACATGTCTAACATTTCATGAAATATGTAACATGGTAAAATGCAGTGCTGCGTGAGAGCTGCCTATTATACAGAACATCACGTAACAAAAATAATACATCTACAAGCTAAGAACAAACGTTGTTAGCTTGTAGATCTGTTCTGTCATGTGACGCCTTTGCTCGAGGTCTGTCTTGGGGCATTGATGGAGTAAGAGCCTCATTATTGCCACCATACGATTGATATAGGCCTGGAAATAGGGTGAAAAAGTGATGGAAAAGTTTTGAAAATGACCAGGTAAAAATGTGTGGGAACCCTGACCAGTGCTTTAAAATATTACTGTCTATCCCTGAGTTTCCCCTCCCATTTTTAGACGCTCCGCTCTGAGACGCTCTGCTCTGAGACGCTCCGCTCTGAGACGCTCTGCTCTGAGACTGCTCCGCTCTGAGACGCTCTGCTCTGAGACGCTCCGTTCTGAGACTGCTCCGCTCTGAGACGCTCTGCTCTGAGACGCTCCGCTCTGAGACGCTCTGCTCTGAGACGCTCTGCTCCGCTCCGCTCTGAGACGCTCCGCTCTGCTCTGCTCCGCTCTGAGACTGCTCTGCTCTGAGACTGCTCTGCTCTGAGACGCTCTGCTTTGAGACGCTCCGCTCTGAGACGCTCCGCTCTGCTCTGAGACGCTCCGCTCTGAGACGCTCCGCTCCGCTCTGAGATGCTCCGCTCTGAGACGCTCTGCTCCGCTCTGCTCCGCTCCGCTCTGCTCCGCTCCGCTCTGCTCTGAGACGCTCTGAGACGCTCCGCTCTGAGACGCTCTGCTCTGAGACGCTCTGCTCCGCTCCGCTCTGAGACGCTCCGCTCTGCTCTGCTCCGCTCCGCTCTGAGGCGCTCTGCTCCGCTCTGCTCTGAGACGCTCTGCTCCGCTCCGCTCTGAGACGCTCTGCTCTGCTCCGCTCCGCTCTGAGACGCTCCGCTCTGAGACGCTCTGCTCTGAGACGCTCTGCTCCGAGACGCTCCGCTCTGAGATGCTCCGCTCCGCTCTGAGACGCTCTGCTCCGCTCCGCTCTGAGACGCTCTGCTCTGAGACGCTCTGAGATGCTCCGCTCTGCTCCGCTCCACTCTGAGACGCTCTGCTCCGCTCCGCTCTCAGACGCTCCGCTCTGCTCTGAGATGCTCCGCTCTGCTCTGAGATGCTCTGCTCCGCTCCGCTCTGAAACGCTCTGCTCTGAGACGCTCTGCTCCGCTCCGCTCTGCTCCGCTCCGCTCTGAGACGCTCCGCTCCGCTCTGCTCTGAGACGCTCTGCTCCGAGACGCTCCGCTCTGAGACTGTTCTGCTCTGAGGCGCTCTGCTCCGCTCCGCTCTGAGACGCTCTGAGATGCTCCGCTCTGCTCCGCTCCGCTCTGAGACGCTCTGCTCCGCTCCGCTCTCAGACGCTCCGCTCTGCTCTGAGATGCTCCGCTCCGCTCTGAGACGCTCTGCTCTGAGACGCTCTGCTCCGCTCCGCTCTGAGACGCTCTGCTCCGCTCCGCTCTGAGACGCTCCGCTCTGAGACGCTCTGCTCTGAGACGCTCTGCTCCGAGACGCTCCGCTCTGAGACTGTTCCGCTCTGAGGCGCTCTGCTCCGCTCTGCTCTGAGACGCTCTGCTCCGCTCCGCTCTGAGACGCTCTGAGATGCTCCGCTCTGCTCTGAGACGCTCTGAGATGCTCCGCTCCGCTCTGAGACGCTCTGAGATGCTCCGCTCCGCTCTGAGACGCTCTGAGATGCTCCGCTCCGCTCTGAGACGCTCTGCTCCGCTCTGCTCCGCTCTGCTCTGAGACGCTCTGCTCTGAGACGCTCTGAGATGCTCCGCTCTGCTCCGCTCCGCTCTGAGACGCTTTGCTCCGCTCCGCTCTGAGACGCTCTGCTCTGAGACGCTCTGAGATGCTCCGCTCAACTCTGAGACGCTCTGCTCCGCTCCGCTCTCAGACGCTCCGCTCTGCTCTGAGATGCTCCGCTCTGCTCTGAGACGCTCTGCTCCGCTCCGCTCTGAAACGCTCTGCTCTGAGACGCTCTGCTCCGCTCCACTCCGCTCCGCTCCGCTCTGAGACGCTCCCCTCTGAGACGCTCCGCTCCGCTCTGCTCTGAGACGCTCTGCTCCGAGACGCTCCACTCTGAGACTATTCCGCTCTGAGGCGCTCTGCTCCGCTCCGCTCTGAGACGCTCTGAGATGCTCCGCTCTGCTCCGCTCCGCTCTGAGACGCTCCGCTCCGCTCTCAGACGCTCCGCTCTGCTTTGATATGCTCCGCTCCGCTCTGAGACGCTCTGCTCTGAGACGCTCTGCTCCGCTCCGCTCTGAGACGCTCTGCTCCGCTCCGCTCTGAGACGCTCCGCTCTGAGACGCTCCGCTCCGCTCTGCTCTGACACGCTCTGCTCCGAGACGCTCCGCTCTGAGACTGTTCCGCTCTGAGGCGCTCTGCTCCGCTCTGCTCTGAGACGCTCTGCTCCGCTCCGCTCTGAGACGCTCTGAGATGCTCCGCTCTGCTCTGAGACGCTCTGAGATGCTCCGCTCCGCTCTGAGACGCTCTGCTCCGCTCCGCTCTCAGACGCTCCGCTCTGCTCTGAGATGCTCTGCTCCGAGACGCTCCGCTCTGAGACTGCTCCGCTCTGAGACGCTCTGCTCTGCTCCGCTCTGCTCCGCTCTGCTCTCAGACGCTCCGCTCTGCTCTGAGATGCTCCGCTCTGCTCCGCTCCGCTCTGAGACGCTCTGCTCTGAGACGCTCAACTCTGAGACGCTCTGCTCCGCTCCGCTCTGAGACGCTCTGCTCCGCTCCGCTCTGAGACGCTCCGCTCTGAGACGCTCCGCTCTGAGACGCTCCGCTCCGCTCTGCTCCGAGACGCTCCGCTCTGAGACTGTTCCGCTCTGAGGCGCTTTGCTCCGCTCCGCTCTGAGACGCTCTGAGATGCTCCGCTCTGCTCCGCTCCGCTCTGAGACGCTCTGCTCCGCTCTGCTCTGAGACGCTCTGCTCCGGTCCGCTCTGAGACGCTCTGAGATGCTCCGCTCTGCTCTGAGACGCTCTGAGATGCTCCGCTCCGCTTTGAGACGCTCTGCTCCGCTCCGCTCTGAGACGCTCCGCTCCGCTCTGCTCTGAGACGCTCTGCTCCGAGACGCTCCGCTCTGAGACTGTTCTGCTCTGAGGCGCTCTGCTCCGCTCCGCTCTGAGACGCTCTGAGATGCTCCGCTCTGCTCCGCTCCGCTCTGAGACGCTCTGCTCCGCTCCGCTCTCAGACGCTCCGCTCTGCTCTGAGATGCTCCGCTCCGCTCTGAGACGCTCTGCTCTGAGACGCTCTGCTCCGCTCCGCTCTGCTCTGAGATGCTCCGCTCCGCTCTGAGACGCTCTGAGATGCTCCGCTCTGAGACGCTCTGAGATGCTCCGCTCCGCTCTGAGACGCTCTGCTCTGAGACGCTCTGCTCTGAGACGCTCTGAGACGCTCTGAGATGCTCCGCTCTGCTCCGCTCCGCTCTGAGACGCTCTGCTCCGCTCCGCTCTCAGACGCTCCGCTCTGCTCTGAGATGCTCCGCTCCGCTCTGAGACGCTCTGCTCTGAGACGCTCTGCTCCGCTCCGCTCTGAGACGCTCTGCTCCGCTCCGCTCTGAGACGCTCCGCTCTGAGACGCTCTGCTCTGAGACGCTCTGCTCCGAGACGCTCCGCTCTGAGACTGTTCCGCTCTGAGGCGCTCTGCTCCGCTCTGCTCTGAGACGCTCTGCTCCGCTCCGCTCTGAGACGCTCTGAGATGCTCCGCTCTGCTCTGAGACGCTCTGAGATGCTCCGCTCCGCTCTGAGACGCTCTGAGATGCTCCGCTCCGCTCTGAGACGCTCTGAGATGCTCCGCTCCGCTCTGAGACGCTCTGCTCCGCTCCGCTCTGAGACGCTCCACTCCGCTCTGCTCTGAGACGCTCTGCTCCGAGACGCTCCGCTCTGACACTGTTCCGCTCTGAGGCGCTCTGCTCCGCTCTGCTCTGAGACGCTCTGCTCCGCTCCGCTCTGAGACGCTCTGAGATGCTCCGCTCTGCTCTGAGACGCTCTGAGATGCTCCGCTCCGCTTTGAGACGCTCTGCTCCGCTCCGCTCTGAGACGCTCCGCTCCGCTCTGCTCTGAGACGCTCTGCTCCGAGACGCTCCGCTCTGAGACTGTTCTGCTCTGAGGCGCTCTGCTCCGCTCCGCTCTGAGACACTCTGAGATGCTCCGCTCTGCTCCGCTCCGCTCTGAGACGCTCTGCTCCGCTCTGCTCCGCTCCGCTCTCAGACGCTCCGCTCTGCTCTGAGATGCTCCGCTCCGCTCTGAGACGCTCTGCTCTGAGACGCTCTGCTCCGCTCCGCTCTGAGACGCTCTGCTCCGCTCCGCTCTGAGACGCTCCGCTCTGAGACGCTCTGCTCTGAGACGCTCTGCTCCGAGACGCTCCGCTCTGAGACTGTTCCGCTCTGAGGCGCTCTGCTCCGCTCTGCTCTGAGACGCTCTGCTCCGCTCCGCTCTGAGACGCTCTGAGATGCTCCGCTCTGCTCTGAGACGCTCTGAGATGCTCCGCTCCGCTCTGAGACGCTCTGAGATGCTCCGCTCCGCTCTGAGACGCTCTGAGATGCTCCGCTCCGCTCTGAGACGCTCTGCTCTGAGACGCTCTGAGATGCTCCGCTCTATTCCGCTCCGCTCTGAGACGCTTTGCTCCGCTCCGCTCTGAGACGCTCTGCTCTGAGACGCTCTGAGATGCTCCGCTCTGCTCCGCTCCACTCTGAGACGCTCTGCTCCGCTCCGCTCTCAGACGCTCCGCTCTGCTCTGAGATGCTCCGCTCTGCTCTGAGACGCTCTGCTCCGCTCCGCTCTGAAACGCTCTGCTCTGAGACGCTCTGCTCCGCTCCGCTCTGAGACGCTCCCCTCTGAGACGCTCCGCTCCGCTCTGCTCTGAGACGCTCTGCTCCGAGACGCTCCGCTCTGAGACTGTTCCGCTCTGAGGCGCTCTGCTCCGCTCCGCTCTGAGACGCTCTGAGATGCTCTGCTCCGCTCCGCTCTGAGACGCTCCGCTCCGCTCCGCTCCGCTCCGCTCTCAGACGCTCCGCTCTGCTTTGATATGCTCCGCTCCGCTCTGAGACGCTCTGCTCTGAGACGCTCTGCTCCGCTCCGCTCTGAGACGCTCTGCTCCGCTCCGCTCTGAGACGCTCCGCTCTGAGACGCTCCGCTCCGCTCTGCTCTGACACGCTCTGCTCCGAGACGCTCCGCTCTGAGACTGTTCCGCTCTGAGGCGCTCTGCTCCGCTCTGCTCTGAGACGCTCTGCTCCGCTCCGCTCTGAGACGCTCTGAGATGCTCCGCTCTGCTCTGAGACGCTCTGAGATGCTCCGCTCTGCTCCGCTCCGCTCTGAGACGCTCTGCTCCGCTCCGCTCTCAGACGCTCCGCTCTGCTCTGAGATGCTCTGCTCCGAGACGCTCCGCTCTGAGACTGCTCCGCTCTGAGACGCTCTGCTCTGCTCCGCTCTGCTCCGCTCTGCTCCGCTCCGCTCCTTTCTGAGACGCTCTGCTCTGCTCCGCTCCGCTCTGAGACGCTCTGCTCTGAGACGCTCTGAGATGCTCCGCTCTGAGACGCTCTGCTCCGCTCCGCTCTCAGACGCTCCGCTCTGCTCTGAGATGCTCCGCTCTGCTCTGAGACGCTCTGCTCCGCTCCGCTCTGAGACGCTCTGCTCTGAGACGCTCTGCTCTGAGACGCTCTGCTCCGCTCCGCTCTGAGACGCTCCGCTCTGAGACGCTCCGCTCTGAGACGCTCCGCTCTGAGACGCTCCGCTCCGCTCTGCTCCGAGACGCTCCGCTCTGAGACTGTTCCGCTCTGAGGCGCTCTGCTCTGCTCCGCTCTGCTCCGCTCTGATCTGAGATGCTCTGCTCCGAGACGCTCCGCTCTGAGACTGCTCCGCTCTGAGACGCTCTGCTCTGCTCCGCTCTGCTCCGCTCTGCTCCGCTCTGCTCTGAGATGCTCCGCTCTGAGATGCTCCGCTCTGCTCCGCTCCGCTCTGAGACGCTCTGAGACGCTCTGCTCCGCTCTGAGATGCTCCGCTCTGAGACGCTCTGCTCTGCTCCGCTCTGCTCCGCTCTGCTCTGAGATGCTCCGCTCTGAGATGCTCCGCTCTGCTTCGCTCCGCTCTGAGACGCTCTGAGACGCTCTGCTCCGCTCTGAGATGCTCCGCTCTGAGATGCTCCGCTCTGAGACGCTCTGCTCCGCTCCGCTCTGCTCCGCTCTGCTCTGAGATGCTCCGCTCTGAGATGCTCCGCTCCGCTCTGCTCTGAGACGCTCCGCTCTGAGACTGCTCCGCTCTGAGACGCTCTGAGACGCTCTGCTCCGCTCTGAGATGCTCCGCTCTGAGATGCTCCGCTCTGAGACGCTCTGCTCCGCTCCGCTCTGCTCCGCTCTGCTCTGAGATGCTCCGCTCTGAGATGCTCCGCTCCGCTCTGCTCTGAGACGCTCCGCTCTGAGACTGCTCCGCTCTGAGACGCTCCGCTTTGCTCTGAGATGCTCCGCTCTGCTCTGAGACGCTCTGCTCCGCTCCGCTCTCAGACGCTCCGCTTTGCTCTGAGACGCTCTGCTCCGCTCCGCTCTGAGACGCTCTGCTCCGCTCTGAGACGCTCCGCTCCGCTCTGCTCTGAGACGCTCCGCTCTGAGACTGCTCCGCTCTGAGACGCTCTGCTCTGCTCTGCTCCGCTCTGAGACGCTCTGCTCCGCTCTGAGACGCTCTGCTCTGAGACGCTCCACTCTGAGACGCTCTGCTCTGCTCCGCTCTGAGACGCTCTGCTCTGAGACGCTCTGTGATGCTCCGCTCTGAGACGCTCCGCTCTGAGACACTCTGCTCTGAGACGCTCTGCTCCGCTCTGAGACGCTCTGCTCTGAGACGCTCCGCTCTGAGACGCTCTGCTCTGCTCCGCTCTGAGACGCTCTGAGATGCTCCGCTCCGCTCTGAGACGCTCCGCTCTCAGACGCTCCGCTCCGCTCTGTGACGCTCTGCTCTGAGACGCTCTGCTCCGCTCCGCTCTGAGACGCTCTGCTCCGCTCTGAGACGCTCTGCTCTGAGATGCTCCGCTCTGAGACTGCTCCGCTCTGAGACGCTCTGCTCTGCTCTGCTCCGCTCTGAGACGCTCTGCTCCGCTCCGCTCTGAGACGCTCTGCTCCGCTCTGAGACGCTCTGCTCTGAGACGCTCCGCTCTGAGATGCTCCGCTCTGCTCCGCTCCGCTCTGAGACGCTCTGCTCCGCTCCGCTCTCAGACGCTCCGCTCTGCTCTGAGATGCTCCGCTCTGCTCTGAGACGCTCTGCTCCGCTCCGCTCTGAGACGCTCCGCTCTGAGACGCTCTGCTCTGAGACGCTCTGCTCTGAGACGCTCTGCTCCGCTCCGCTCTGAGACGCTCTGCTCCGCTCCGCTCTGCTCCGCTCCGCTCTGATACGCTCCGCTCTGAGACGCTCCGCTCCGCTCTGCTCCGAGACGCTCCGCTCTGAGACTGTTCCGCTCTGAGGCGCTCTGGTCCGCTCCGCTCTGAGACGCTCTGAGATGATCCGCTCTGCTCCGCTCCGCTCTGAGACGCTCTGCTCCGCTCCGCTCTGAGACGCTCTGCTCCGCTCCGCTCTCAGACGCTCCGCTCTGCTCTGAGATGCTCCGCTCCGCTCTGAGACACTCTGAGACGCTCTGCTCCACTCCGCTCTGAGACGCTCTGCTCCGCTCCGCTCTGAGACGCTCTGCTCTGAGACGCTCTGCTCCGAGACGCTCCGCTCTGACACTGTTCCGCTCTGAGGCGCTCTGCTCCGCTCTGCTCTGAGACGCTCTGCTCCGCTCCGCTCTGAGACGCTCTGAGATGCTCCGCTCTGCTCTGAGACGCTCTGAGATGCTCCGCTCCGCTTTGAGACGCTCTGAGATGCTCCGCTCCGCTCTGAGACGCTCTGAGATGCTCCGCTCTGCTCTGAGACGCTCTGAGATGCTCCGCTCCGCTCTGAGACGCTCTGAGATGCTCCGCTCCGCTCTCAGACGCTCCGCTCTGCTCTGAGATGCTCTGCTCCGAGACGCTCCGCTCTGAGACTGCTCCGCTCTGAGACGCTCTGCTCTGCTCCGCTCTGCTCTGAGATGCTCCGCTCTGAGATGCTCCGCTCTGCTCCGCTCCGCTCTGAGACGCTCTGAGACGCTCTGCTCCGCTCCGCTCTGAGATGCTCCGCTCTGAGATGCTCCGCTCTGAGACGCTCTGCTCCGCTCCGCTCTGCTCCGCTCTGCTCTGAGATGCTCCGCTCTGAGATGCTCCGCTCCGCTCTGCTCTGAGACGCTCCGCTCTGAGACTGCTCTGCTCTGCTCCGCTCTGAGACGCTCTGCTCTGAGACGCTCTGAGATGCTCCGCTCTGCTCCGCTCCGCTCTGAGACGCTCCGCTCTGAGACACTCTGCTCTGAGACGCTCTGCTCCGCTCTGAGACGCTCTGCTCTGAGACGCTCCGCTCTGAGACGCTCTGCTCTGCTCCGCTCTGAGACGCTCTGAGATGCTCCGCTCTGCTCCGCTCTGAGACTGCTCTGAGACGCTCCGCTCTGCTCCCCTCCGCTCTGAGACGCTCCGCTCTGAGACGCTCCGCTCTGAGACGCTCTGCTCTGAGACGCTCTGCTCTGAGACGCTCTGCTCCGCTCCACTCTGAGACGCTCCGCTCTGAGACGCTCTGCTCCGCTCCGCTCTGAGACGCTCTGCTCTGAGACGCTCTGCTCCGCTCCGCTCTGAGACGCTCTGAGACGCTCCGCTCTGAGACGCTCCGCTCTGAGACGCTCCGCTCTGAGACACTCTGTGACGCTCTGCTCTGAGACGCTCTGCTCCGCTCCGCTCTGAGACGCTCTGCTCCGCTCTGAGACGCTCCGCTCCGCTCCGCTCCTTTCCGCTCCGCTCTGCTCCGAGACGCTCCGCTCTGAGACTGCTCCGCTCTGAGACGCTCTGCTCTGAGATGCTCCGCTCTGAGATGCTCCGCTCTGCTCCGCTCCGCTCTGAGACGCTCTGAGACGCTCTGCTCCGCTCCGCTCTGAGATGCTCCGCTCTGAGATGCTCCGCTCTGAGACGCTCTGCTCCGCTCCGCTCTGCTCCGCTCTGCTCTGAGATGCTCCGCTCTGAGATGCTCCGCTCCGCTCTGCTCTGAGACGCTCCGCTCTGAGACTGCTCTGCTCTGCTCCGCTCTGAGACTGCTCTGCTCTGCTCCGCTCTGAGACGCTCTGCTCTGAGACGCTCTGAGATGCTCCGCTCTGCTCCGCTCCGCTCTGAGACGCTCCGCTCTGAGACACTCTGCTCTGAGACGCTCTGCTCCGCTCTGAGACGCTCTGCTCTGAGACGCTCCGCTCTGAGACGCTCTGCTCTGCTCCGCTCTGAGACGCTCTGAGATGCTCCGCTCTGCTCCGCTCTGAGACTGCTCTGAGACGCTCCGCTCTGCTCCCCTCCGCTCTGAGACGCTCCGCTCTGAGACGCTCCGCTCTGAGACGCTCCGCTCTGAGACGCTCTGCTCTGAGACGCTCTGCTCCGCTCCACTCTGAGACGCTCCGCTCTGAGACGCTCTGCTCCGCTCCGCTCTGAGACGCTCTGCTCTGAGACGCTCTGCTCCGCTCCGCTCTGAGACGCTCTGAGACGCTCCGCTCTGAGACGCTCCGCTCTGAGACGCTCCGCTCTGAGACACTCTGTGACGCTCTGCTCTGAGACGCTCTGCTCCGCTCCGCTCTGAGACGCTCTGCTCCGCTCTGAGACGCTCCGCTCCGCTCCGCTCCTTTCCGCTCCGCTCCTTTCCGCTCCGCTCTGCTCTGAGACGCTCCGCTCTGAGACTGCTCCGCTCTGAGACGCTCTGCTCCGCTCCGCTCTGCTCTGAGACGCTCCGCTCTGAGACTGCTCCGCTCTGAGACGCTCTGCTCTGCTCTGCTCCGCTCTGAGACGCTCTGCTCCGCTCCGCTCTGAGACGCTCTGCTCTGAGACGCTCCGCTCTGAGACGCTCTGCTCTGCTCCGCTCTGAGACGCTCTGCTCTGAGACGCTCTGAGATGCTCCGCTCTGCTCCGCTCCGCTCTGAGACGCTCCGCTCTGAGACACTCTGCTCTGAGACGCTCTGCTCCGCTCTGAGACGCTCTGCTCTGAGAAGGTCCGCTCTGAGACGCTCTGCTCTGCTCCGCTCTGAGACGCTCTGAGATGCTCCGCTCTGCTCCGCTCTGAGACTGCTCTGAGACGCTCCGCTCTGCTCCCCTCCGCTCTGAGACGCTCCGCTCTGAGACGCTCTGCTCTGAGACGCTCTGCTCTGAGACGCTCTGCTCCGCTCCACTCTGAGACGCTCCGCTCTGAGACGCTCTGCTCCGCTCCGCTCTGAGACGCTCTGCTCTGAGACGCTCTGCTCCGCTCCGCTTTGAGACGCTCTGAGACGCTCCGCTCTGAGACGCTCCGCTCTGAGACGCTCCGCTCTGAGACGCTCTGCTCCGCTCCGCTCTGAGACGCTCCGCTCTGAGACTTTCTGCTCTGAGACGCTCTGCTCCGCTCCGCTCTGAGACGCTCTGCTCCGCTCCGCTCTGAGACGCTCTGCTCTGAGACGCTCCGCTCTGAGACGCTCCGCTCTGAGACACTCTGCTCTGAGACGCTCTGCTCTGAGACGCTCCGCTCTGAGACGCTCTGCTCCGCTCCGCTCTGAGACGCTCCGCTCTCAGACGCTCCGCTCCGCTCTGTGACGCTCTGCTCTGAGACGCTCTGCTCCGCTCCGCTCTGAGACGCTCTGCTCTGAGACGCTCTGAGATGCTCCGCTCTGCTCCGCTCCGCTCTGAGACGCTCCGCTCTCAGACGCTCCGCTCCGCTCTGAGACGCTCTGCTCTGAGACGCTCTGCTCCGCTCCGCTCTGAGACGCTCTGCTCCGCTCTGAGACGCTCCGCTCCGCTCTGCTCTGAGACGCTCCGCTCTGAGACTGCTCCGCTCTGAGACGCTCTGAGACGCTCTGCTCTGCTCTGCTCTGCTCCGCTCTGAGACGCTCTGCTCCGTTCCGCTCTGAGACGCTCTGAGATGCTCCGCTCTGCTCCGCTCCGCTCTGAGACGCTCTGCTC